>NW_024538603.1:0-288310 GCF_016647635.1 Suillus subaureus | reverse complement strand
CCCAGGGTCAATCTTCAGATCTTCACCACCAAGGCAATCTAGGATATAGCCTTCAGGGATCACCTCAACAGTAGGCCAACAGTCTTTAATGGCAACCTGGCTACCAGGAGGAAGGAACAATTGTTTATAGAGTTTGAAAGTTTCAGAGGGGGAATTTTCAGGGGAGGCATCATCAGGGGGAAAAGAAGGGGGGAGCACAGGTGAGCTCCCAGATTCATTGCCAGATCTATCTTTGCTCATGTTGAAGTTAGGGGCCTTATCTCAAGTGGCAATAAGGACTTTAGTACTGCAACCAGTCAAAGTGTGATGGGGGAAAGTGCAGGCACTGACAGTAAAGTGCATTTGTCAAGAGGAGAACTTTGGGTTGAACACATGGGAAGGATCCATGTCAATGACATTAGATTCTGCAGCCTCAGCCCCCATTCCTGATCATAGCCAGTGGCCCTCCTGGTACCAATCATCATGGCAGTAAAGCACTATAAGAATGACAAAGGGAGTTTCTCAATGTCAAAGTCTTCAGAACAAAAGAAGCCCCTGCAATCAAGTATTGACAGGGTGAAGATGCTACAATCATGTATGCCCCTATTCATTTTCTCTTTCTTTACCTTGTATTATGTCATGAGCTGCATGATGCTGCCACTAGGCTTATCTCTGATTCATATCTTGTATTACATCATGATTGCCATTGCTGTCACTAGATGATCTATTCTTGTTATCACTGACATGTCCTTTCTTATCTCTGACTCATCATTGATCCCATACCTGCCCTAAATCACCTAAGATTCACTATATAGTCAACAATGTATCTTGTAGTTCTTCACTTTAATCTTACTAGGTTTTACCTGAAACATCCTTTGCTTGAGACTTCCAATCTCTTGTCATCTGAACCATACTTTAAGTTAGAAGCACTCCTTCTGACTTGGCTTACACCAAACACTTGACTTATCATCTCACATAGAATCTTGGCAGAGGTCTTGACTCTTATTGAGTTGTCTGTCATTAAGAACTATCCTAGTTTGTAACAGAGGATGGACCCACACAATGCACCACTGATGGTGTGCACCTGCTGGTCACAGTCATCTAGCATGAACCATGACTTATTGATGAAGATGAATAGAGCATCCTTGTAGTGGGAAGTGCTTGAGGTATATTTTACCTCAATCACTGCTTGCACTTGGCCAAAGTCATTGCCCTTCTTGACCTTGCTTGTGAGAACTATGTCCAGCTTGCGAGAACCTCCAATAGCATTATTAGCACAAGACATAAACTCATATTTGTTGGTGGGAACTCTGGCAGTCTGACAACCAAATTCCAGGAAATACAACAGTTCCTAAAGGAACTTTGCAAGATGTTCTTCATATGTAACATTGGAGTTAGGAGGTGTCTTCTGATGCAAATCTGGTGTGTTTG
This sequence comes from Suillus subaureus, assembly GCF_016647635.1. Classification (NCBI taxonomy): domain Eukaryota; kingdom Fungi; phylum Basidiomycota; class Agaricomycetes; order Boletales; family Suillaceae; genus Suillus; species Suillus subaureus. The sequence continues at coordinate 286,900 of NW_024538603.1, read as the reverse complement.
TCCATTTTCCAGGGTGAGTTTCAGGCCTCTTGACATTGAATTGAGAGGGGTCATTAGGCTGGAAAAGCTCCTTGTCAACAAGCACCTACAAGAACTGAAAAAGTGTAGGTCAACACAATTTAGTTGGTAAGTTTGAAAATCACACCTTCTCAACAAGGGCACATGAGTCTTCTTCTTCCTGGGACTAAGACATTGGCACATTCTGAGTTTTGTGAATGCCCATGAAAATTCTTTTGGTGAGGTATTGATATGGGCTAAGGACATGTTTACCAAAAAACACATCAAAGTCCTCATCCCTGATGATGCAGCCCTTCAAGCCCATCTCAGGAAGCTTAAAGTCAAGAGCTTTTTGCATCACCTTATCTTCATGATCCAATCCTTGCATTGTGGAAGGGTTGACACCTGGGATCTGGCCAAGCTGATGATAATTGTTGCTTAGTCTTATCATTAAATAAATTACCACAAACCTTAGCAGAATGATGTACATGTTGGTTCCATCTGGCTGCTATGACAGAGCAGTTGGGGGGTAGCACTTCCCCAACAGAACTAGTACCTTCTGTCTTGGACTTTGCCTTTATTAGTAGCTAGGCACTGGTGCAATTCCCACAGAGACTTACCATCATCTTGAAGATAGCTTGGAACTTTACACTGACAAGGCTGTTGACCTGGAAGAATAGGCATGCTGATGAGTATGTCTTTATCATGCTTTTATGAATCACATTTGCCCATCGATTACAATCATGATTTCAAAAACATGACTTGATGGGAATTGGGGGTATTTGGGGTCTTTTTGGAATGTGCTTGCACCAGTGCTGGGTACTGATGGTACTGATGCCCTCTTCAAACCCAGTGAAAATTGACAAGGAGGTAGAATATATGTAGATATGGAACAAAAATATAAGCCATATGACATTTATTGATGACTTTCGACATGTTTAGCCAGATGAGACTTTTCAAGATGGAAAAAGAAAGAGGTCAAGAGGAAATTTAGATTGTTTAGATGTCATTCTCACTGTGTTTAGACCTATCAATACACATTTACATATGAATCATCAATCTAAAAACACATCAATATACATCTAATGCAAACAAATGAGATTGTCTATAGGTATCGCTATCATTTGGTGAGGGTATAGGGTATCACTGCTTGCTGTGCCTCACTGACATCCCGCCATGTGTCCTCTAGTCATTGTGGTCATTGTCTTGACCTTGTACAAATCCAGCTATGGAACAAGTTGGTCAGTACATACAATAGGATGTAGTGGACAGTGCTCACCTCCATCATCACCCTCTCCTGCGATGCAGTCTTACATTGACAGCACAATCCACATGTCCAAGTCAACACACTCACTTTTGCAATGGTTGCAACAGGATTAAGTTCACACAATGAGAACAGTGGTTAGATGAGATAAACTCTTTGGACAACTCAGTTATGATATGGAGTTGAAGGCAGCTGTGCTCAGGTGCGAGAATCCATTTGGTTTGGTTTGTACACCACTACGTCGCAAGCAATTGGAGAATGTTCACAGCCTATAAAGATGAATTGACTAATTTGTGAGTTCCTGATAGCTGAGATCATTGTCACTCACACAATCTTGGACCTCGATCTCGGTGCTTGATCCAGATTGTTCTATCTGTTCAATCATGACATTGATGACTCTCTTGAGGTCTTCGAGGAAGCTCTCTCATCCACTGCTTTGTCACTTCAGCAGCCCAGTATCTGAAGAGTTTCATAGCCAAGTGTATACATATGGTGGTTGTATTAGGCCTCAGAGATGCAATCTCTGGCTGGAGCATGTAGGGAATAAGTTTATCCAGTGTAGAAAGTTCACTATGTCATGATCATTCAGCATATTGGGAGGGAGTGAATTCATATGACACACCTGCAGTGCCCTTCATATATCCAAGTGGCTGCACATAGCACCTCAGAACAAATAACCTGCTCATATGCATGCAGCAAGAATGTATCATCTGACAATACCTTCACCATGTCAATGTTCAATACATATGTGAGGTCAATGAGGACTGAGAGGTACCATTTGAAATCAGTGATGTTGTCATATGTGCTTTGAGAACACATTGTCACTCCAGTCCCAGAAGTGCTGGAAGTGCACAAGATGGAAATTCTATCAATATTGGTGTGATTAAGAAAATAAGATAATGTCAAGTTACCTTGAGTTTCAGGCAAAGCACAACACTTGCTTGCTTGAGATGGTCGAGTGATATTGAGTCACAATAACCCAATCAAAATGTTGTCCTGGGACAACATCTTACAGAAATGCTGTACTTTTGTCTTGGAGATTGGAATCCTACCCTGTAGGAAATTGCTGTGCAGCACATGCACATGACTCTTCTGTGACAGTCATTAAATTGGCGATCTCAATCTTACATGATCATTCACTCAGAGTTATCCAGACTGACTTGACTGACTGTTAAGGTTGTACTCAAGGGTTAACAGATCCTAAGGGCTTCAGCCTCAGCTCATGCACTGTGCCCCTTACTCAAGTATTGCCTCTTATTTCAGGAAGGCAAGACTAACGCATCTGGAGGGTCAGATGGGTAGCATAGTGGATCTGGATGACTTCCAGATGAGGGATAAGTATTGTAAGACTAATCCAGATGAGTCCAGACTAGAAACTAGCAGTAATGGCTGTCATAGACAGAGGCGGATGCAGATAGACTATAGGAATCAATCCTAAGTCTCAGAGGGTGACAAGAGTAGTGGTACTCAGGTCCAGAGGACAGGAATGAGCAGAACTAAGTTGATATTTGAACTGAGGTGCTACAGAGAGTTACAGGAGGTTATATACTATAGGTATCTAACAGAATGATCAATCAGCAGAGTCCAAGGCTATGTATGAAGCATATGGATAGTCTATTGGTAAGTAGAATTGGATCATAAATCATGAAATGGAAATGAAGCATAGGTAATGGATCAGGGAGCAGGATGGATATACAGATAGCTGAAATACCAGAGTTAGGGGATTACTGAAAGGAGACAAGTGCTGGTTGTGGATTTGGATGAATTGTGGACTGGACTGGACGAGTGGACAGATTGGATGACAAGATGTTGGAGGGAGATAAGATGTGGATAGGATCAGAGATAAGATGTGGATTGGATCTGAGATGAGATAAGGATCAGATCTGAGATCCAGATATGCAGATATGACACTGACCTTATTAAACATTTAGCAGTCAGTCTGGCCAGTCTAGTAGATTATTATGTAAGCTTGAGATCACCATACAATTGAAGTCAGTCTGGTCAGTCTCAACACTTAAATATGAAAATGGTTGATTTGCATTAGCAGCACCTGGTACAAATTTATAGTAATACATGACTCTTGAGTGATGGTGCCACTCTTCTCTAGGTGAGGGACCCACTCCAGTGGAGAGTTGGCTGGGCTGCTCTGGAGCTTGTCCTTTGGTTACTGTAGGGGGGAAATCTCAGGAGTTAAGCCGGTGAAGCTCAACCCACTCTGTTCAAGGAAATGGCAAAGTATAAATCAGTGCAAGTAGGCTAGGGCCAAACCCAATCTCTGGTCAATAACAATTTCTCATCTGTCTGTTTATTGACAAGTCACATGCATCATGCAGGCAAGAACATTCAAAATTGATTAGCTTTTCATCCATACTAAGATAAGATTGAAACATGGATATACAGTGGCTCAAAAAAGTGTCTCAATTTTTGTGACTTTTTGTGTAATTGCTGTATTATGAGCCAGGGTGTGAGAATATGACTAAGCCATAGGGAGGTGTGGAAAAGCTCAGCTTCTAAGCTTTATGTTTAATCCCTATAGTGTGGGAAGATTATGTTATCAAGTGAAGATATGGTCAATTTGATTTGGTGACTCATTGAGACACTTTTTGACTTTCAGTTTGACCAACACAATCTCTATAATTCTGGTACTTGGTGTTTCCTCCCATTGCTCTAATTACTTCTGCCATTCTTCTATGCATACTATCTATCAATTTGAGGCATTCCTCATCAACAATCTTGCACCACTCTGCTGCAACTCTCTCCCACAGCTGAAATAACCCCTATTGAGGATCTTGATAGACTGTAAGTGATATCTTGAGTAATTACCAGGGCTGTTTAATAAGGTTGAGGTCTGAGGACTGAACTTGCCATGATAGAACACTGATATCATAGTTTTTAAACCATTTATGGTCAACTTGAAGTATGCTTAGGGTCATTGTCTTGTTAGAAGATAATGTTTTCTTCATCAATTCTTAATTCTTGCATGCTTCTGAGCAGATACTTTTCCAAAATTGAAATGTGCTGCTTCACATTCATCCTCCCCCCCACCTTACAGAGAATTCCTACTCCATTCCACCCCATACAACACTATACCATCAAGTTTCATACTCCATATTTTAGTGTTTTCTTGACCTTTCTTTCTTCTAGTAGTTCTTCTGCATTTCATTACATATATTCCTAGCCATCTGACCCCATCCTATTGATTTTTGTCTCATGTGACCAGGTAGTCTTATTCCAGTCCTCAACAGTCCAATATTGAGGCTTTAAAGCAAAGGCTAATCTCCTTCCTATATAGGCTGAAGACAGGAAGGGCTTTTCTGCCTGTTTATAGCTTTAAGAATGGCTGCCTTAAGAGTACCCCTGACTATTTGAGTGGAGAGAGCAGTGTAGATGATGTAATTGATGAATTTGGTGGCTTGAGTAGCATTGGCAGCCTGCTTAGTTGGAATATTATGAACAAGAGATTTTTTGTTATATGATATAAGCTTGAAAGGACAATCTAGTTTGATATTTTTCTTATCTGGAATGACTTTTTATGATCCTAATGATAGCACCCAGCTCAGACCAGTTTTAGTAGCAATCTGCCTGGTATACAGATTAGAAGAGCTAATGATAATAACAATAGGGGCTATTTCAGTTGTGGGAGAGAGTTGCAGCAGAGTGGTGCAAGATTGTTGATGAGGAATGCCTCAAATTGATAGATAGTATGCATAGAAGAATGGCAGAAGTAATTAGAGCAATGGGAGGAAACACCAAGTACCAGAATTATAGAGATTGTGTTGGTCAAACTGAAAGTCAAAAAAGTGTCTCAATGAGCCACCAAATCAAATTGATCATATTCTCACTTGATGACATAATTGTCTCACACTAGAGGGAGCAAACATAAAGCTTAGAAGCTGAGCTTTCCCACACCTCCCTATGGCTTAGTCATATTCTCACACCCTAGCTCATAATACAGAAATTACACAAAAAGTCACAAACATTGAGACACTTTTTTAAGCCACTGTATATATTGTAATGAATGAAATTGTCATGTGGGAGTCTGGTGTTGCATTGGTCCAGCCAGTGTTGCTAGTGGCACCAACCAAGTCCATCCATCCAAACTCCTCTGTTGGTGAGTTCTACATGATGTGTACTGTATCTTGGATATGCCATCTTCCAAGGTCAAGTACTTTAGTTACATTATCACATTGTCTGCATGCCCATTAAACTTTATGTTAGGAGATGGACAATTTGGGAATCACCAATGCAAGGAGGATTGCTGTTCAGATGTAATTTTGAGACTGTTCGCTTACCATTACAAACAGAAAATGTATGCATACAAGGACAAAAAGGTGAACAGATAGTGATGAAACTCTACTCCCTATGAATCAGCCAAGCTGGCTGGTAATGTCATTGGTCTCCTGGAATTGCCTAAGTGTGCTGCTTCCATAGTGTCCTAGGTCACCAAGCTGCCTACATTTTCTCCTAGGTTTATGGCTGGAACCTGTTGGTTAGTGATGCAATTCTGATTTGGTGCTGTGGCTTACCAGGTCTTTCATAGTGGGGCTCATTAGAAGATGTTGAGGAGCTATGACAGTGCTTTTGAGCTTCTTTTACCATAGCAGAGCCTATGGTGGTGCAAATTTTTGGAGTCAGATTGACCTCCAAGTTGACACAGGTGTTCTTGTCTAGCTCAGAATCTTGTATATATGATTGTAAATAAGCATCATTCACTGTCACTGTAGGAGAGGAAGATGTACATACCTGAGGTAGCAGCATGAGGCACCAGATCATCACTGATGCTAGTATCATATCCATCAAGGCCCCAGTTGAGCAGCTGGGTGAGTGGAGGACCAGAAGGCACCTCTGTGCAGATATCCTCTAGAATCTGAGAGCTGTTGGTATCAGTTTTAACGCATCCCTCAGCACTACCAAGATTCTCTCCACATTCTCTGTCATGGCATTCCTCCCCTTCTTCTCCACCATCATATTCCTCCCTCTCATTACCTCTCTCTTTGTTCTCCCAGTATTCTGAATTGTCTCTCTTGTCTGCCATTCCATGACTGTCACAGGCCGCATCATCATCCTTTACCTGACAGGAGTTGTCTTATACAAGACTTTGAGTGCTTGCGCAGCAGAAAATAGCCAAGTAACCCACCATTTTCATTATTTGTGAAGTCACCCTCTCTCCATTGGCCCCTTCCCAGTATCCTCTGCTCTGTTCACTAGCTTCCACTTACACTCATGGGCCTTTGCCTCTTCAACAAGGTGTAGCTCATCTTCCTGTGAGGAAAGTATGATGAACTTTGTGTTTTTCATGACAGATGCATCATTGGCTTCCTCCATGTCAGAACACTAGTAAGCAGCTGCCAATGTCTCAGAAGATGGAACTTCATTCTGGAAGACCTGCTTTTTTGACTTAGAAGACTGACACTGTGTGTATGCATTGGCATTCAAGAACTGATGACAGTAAGCACTAGCATAGTGCATTATGGCTACAACTCACCTTCACCAAGTTTTCAAGTGCACGTTGCACCTCAGGCCTAAGGAGAGGTTGCTCTTGTACATTGACAGCTCCTGTGGTATCCTCCTAGGCTATGGGACTTTTGCATAGTGTTAACAATAGCCTGTACTTGATTGGACTGTCTTGAGCGCATGACATCATGCTTGTGTGCAGCTGACTCAAAGCCTAGATCAAAGGAATGCTCTACTTTGGTAAGCACATGTTGGTTGACTGCCAGCCCATCCAGCCATGTGAAATTAACAAGATGTGGGATCAAGGCCTTGGTGTTGGTGAGTGTTGTCTGCCTCTTTGCACCAGGAAATACAACATGGTATAAGGCAGTATTCTCCTCCAGAGCAAATCTGATTACAGCAGCCTCTCCTGCTAGATCCTCTAGCAGCTCTGGCCTATATGCATTGATGACTGCCTGTTCAGCTATTACCATGCAGGCCATAAGGTGCATGGCACGGGAGTGTGAGGCTACTAATTTTATCAACAACTCAAAGGTGTGGAACTGGATGAGCCTCATGCCTTGAAAAGTGCCCTCAGTGGCGTCACTAGAAATCTTTGACTGGTGAGTCCAAGGCTGATAGAGATTGCGTGCCTGCAAGATGTTGACTTTGGTCCTACCATTCAAGATCTTTTGAGTGTCCAAAGCCTCAATATATAAGTCCTGCCTGCACCTCCTCTCCTCTTCATGAGCTGTAGCCCTGTGCTCAGCATGTTCATCATGACTCCCATCATCTTTATCATCATCATCAGCATCAGAGGACTCTTCACCACTCAATGGCGATAAATCTTCTCAGTCATCCTCCTCTTTGCGGTTCTGCTGTCCCTTTGTCACCTTCTTTTTCTTCTTTCCCTTGTTACCCATAGGACTATCTCCAAGGCCAAAGGTAGCCAGAAGCTGCTGCTGGTTGGTAATGCATTGGGGCATATTGATCTTAGCCAACTGCCATTCCATGTTTATGTATTTGGCAAACATTGAAAAAAATGAATGGTGAATCTGAGGCAAATAAGTATGCTGTGAAAGATGACTAGTAGTGAAATCAAACCTCAACAACTGCTTCACACCTGCATATTGGGTTGAAATTTGGGTGTCCCATGATTGCTCATATCATGTGTGCACTTGCTGACCCAGGCTCCCAGTCTTTTCCATGTCCCTTTGCCATGTATAGCATTGGAGAGAACCATGAGGAGACCTATGAATATTGAATGCTAGGCTAAAATAAGGAATAAACACAATACTCACCTTAACAATTGACCTTTCAATCATGCTCATGTTTCAAACCAGAGTCGTGATTACTGAGTAGGACATGAATGGAAATGAGCAATAGTTGACCCGATTTGAGTTATATAGAACCAGGGCTGCCTTGCCAGCACACCCTAGCAGTGTGGAGCAGACATCCAAGTCCAAGTCCTTTGTCTCATTAGCACTTAGGACCTCATTGGCATACTCATCCATGGCGGTGACCACTGCATAGCTGTACTCCTTGAATATGGTTAACCACATCTCATCCTGATCATCACCAAATCTATATGAAGCTGGAGTATTGTTGCCCAAGTGAGTGTCAAAAATACTTTTCAGTTTGTCACATAGAGGATCAGAAATGGCATTGAGGACAGGCATAGCCCACTTCAAATCCTCTAATATTTCTTCTTTCTTGATCTTCAGTTTCTGGAATGATGTGCTGGTCTTGCTCTTTGCTTCTATTTTTTGATACTCAGCCAGGGTGTCAGACACAGTATTGAAGCACCAACAAAGCTGATTTTCAAGATGAGCAGTTGCATAGGCAATGAGCTGCATAAGTGACCAACAATGAGTGCTATAGTATATATGTAGAATCTAGAACATACACACCCCTCCATAGCCTGACAACATAACCTTGTGGAATTGATTCAGCTGCATCTCAGGGGAATGGATGTAGTAGGTACCTGAAGAGACAAGATTCTTGAGGTGACCAAAGACATAGTCCTGAGACAACAGCTCTGTCTGTTTGGCTGCTGGACCTTTGGCCATAGGGATGCATTCTATGTGCCATGATGTTTTGTTGTTTGCTTCTAACATCTTGTACCTCTGGATTAGGCCCTCCTTAGGAGACTGCATATAGATGTGCTTGGTCTCATTCCTGGAGATGTGTATTCCTACTAGATCATCTACCTGATCTATAGTGGAACATTCAGTAGCTGCTGCACTGCAGCCTCAAGAGTATACTACTCACTGGCATCAAAGACTATGACTATCCATTGGCCATAATACTCAAGGACTTCCCTAAGCCTGTGCAAACATTGTTTGACTGTGGCCATGTTGTCAATATTGTTAATCTCTGCTGCTACAATGTCTTCCACTGCCTGTTTTTCCATATGCCACTCCTCAATTTCAAGGGCATAGACATCTCTCTGCATCTTCAAAACCCATTTCTAGATAGCTTCAGTCTGATGACACCCACCAGCAGCCTTTATTTTCCAATCCTTCAGTGCCTTGTCTGAAATACATAGAATAGGAAGCTCATCCCTCTTCTTGTGGTCCTTCTCCATGGTGTCTTTAACTATCCATTCCTTAGGTAGGACCAAAGGAAATGCATGTATGGGGTTGAATCTGTTCACACCATTTATCAAGAATGATTGATACAGTGACTGCACCTGGTTTTGCATGAGAGGGCAGGGGTTCCAGCCACCAAAGGATAGGCTGTTGTAGTTTTCCATGAGATCAAAGTGGGCATACCCCACAATTGCCTTATTTGCACTCTTATCAAGCCTAGCATCCTCCTTGACATTATGATCCAGTGATGCAGTACCAGATCCCTGGTGGGAGTCCAGCAAGGCTGTGTTTCCAACCTGTTCAAAACAAATTGTATCAACATTATTTGGTGCAGGGTTGAATTACTCACCTTCTCTCTTCCAGCCTTTGTTTTAGCTTTTTCCCCATCCTTGGTCAATCTCAGAGGCATGTTTTGTCAATTTGGGGTGCTGTGCAAGCAAAATTGTTGTGGAATACAGACCAGGGATAATATCTGGGAAAAGCCTTGGACTGCTTGAAGCTGTTGAAGTCAGAGTCAGAGTGTCATGGGAAAACCTTATTTCCAAAGCAGTTTTCTGTTGTAATCAAAGTCACAGTATGTGGTAATATTACAATTATTCTCTATAGTCTGGTATATGCTTAGTATTTTCATCATATTGAAGAGAAAAGAAGTTGGCATCAGCTTACCACATGCAATCTATGTCCATTTACCTCAAGCAAACTTACATTGTTTATCCTACAAAACTCAAGGTATATTTTGTCATTTTGTTTTCTCTTATTGAACTAACATTCAAGAGTTTCCAAATTTGTACAAAAGAAAAATTATAGGCCATCATATGGGAGACCAATGATTTTGGAAATTTCGTTCAAGTTCCCCTGAGGTGCTTAACTTAAGTACCTTGAATAGCTGAACTTGTCATATCCTGTATGCCAGACATAGATCCCATCATATTCCCACACTTTCTGGACCTATTTCCAGACCCCATATCCAACTCATTCCTGGATCCCCTATCCTGTCCACCCTACACACATTCCATCCAGCAAGACATCTGGACTTTACCTCCTCTCAGATTCCAGACTACATCCACCACCTCACATATCTCAGTCCTGTTTCTGCCCTGCCTTCTGGATCCCCAGATCTCTGGACCTATTCCCACCCTCTGTCCAAGATCCTGCACCTATCCCCATTTAGGCATCTCTGCCTTTCTGGTTCTCGGTTATCTCTGTTTCCGTCTTGCTGATTGATCCTTGTATGAGTCTTCATCTCCGAGTTCATTTACTTATGTTCCATCTTACTTACTAATGTGTTTCCACATGCTCATACATAGCCTTACTCTGTTGCTTACTGATCCCCTCAGATATTCTCCAGTATATAACCCTTGTAGATACTCCTGTAGTTTCCTTAGTCTGAATATCATCTTAGATCCTGTTCTACTTGCCCAATCTTCTTCCAGACTTCAGTCGATCTGAGTCTTGTCCTTTTCCATAAGGCCTAGGGATGGATTCCCTAGGCCAGAATTCCAGACCTTCAGATTTGTCCCCTATGTCTCTGTCCCAAGTCTAGGGATTGCTTCCCTAGGCTAGAGTCTTGCCTTTCCAGCACTTACCCTCTCTCTGGACATTGGTCCACTTCCTGTCTCTCCGACTCTACCTAAGAGTAGTCTACCTCTGTTTGCTTCTACATCAGATAAAGTCCAATGTAGCCCCTATTCCTTCTGGACCCCCAGACATCCTGTCCTGTGTACCTCTGGGCATCCTGCCCTTCAGACATTCCACCCCCTGTACCTTCAGATGTCCTGTCCTCCAAACCTTCAGTCCTCCTGTCCTCCATACTTCCAGACCTCCAGACATCCTACCCTTCCATCCCATTTCCTGTAGAAGTACTACCCTGCAGTGGGGACTCTCCTGAGCACTTCCTCCATTCCTCCGGAAATCTCCTGCGCTCCTCTGGACATTTCCCATGCTCCTCCAGACTTCGTCAGACCATCATCAGACTTCCTCTAAAATGAAGGGCACATACTTGGGTAAGGGGCACAGCATACAAGCTGAGGCCAAGCCCCTCTGAGTCAGTCTCTCTCTCCTTTGAGCATAGTTCTTAACAGAACTGACAACTATGTGACAATAGATAGGAGGTTGAAGAGGGTGAAAGGAAAGAAGTTATGTCATAGAATTCGGTGACCATGTCATTGAAGTTATGGAAGTCTGTAGCTATTTGGGACAAGTTGGGTCAGTCAATTAAATTAAGGTGAGGCAAGTCAGTCATTGATCCATACTTTGTAAGCAAATCACAAGTCCTTCTCTATTGGTAAGTTCTCCCAGGGGTTTTACTAAGACTCTGAAGAAGAGAACCAAAGAACCAAAGGAAGGCAGCAAGAGAGGTTGGTTCTGAGCTGGTAGAACAGTGGAATGAGATTGAGAGAAACACCCTGCAACTGTGAGGGACTGGCAGGTCTAGTGTGAGCACTTGAATGGGGAGAGTGTGTAAAACTTTACAAAAGAGAACTGGAAGAGTTGATATCCCAATAGTGCTGATTTTCCCAGAATGCCATAAATTATCATCCCAGGATGACATTTTGATCAGCCAATTGCATTAGAACTATGTCCACTTACATTGAGAAAACATACACCATATATCATACAAAACTCAAGGTATCTTTGGCTCCTCCTTTTTCTTACCAAAGTAACATCTAGATGTTTCCAAGTTTGTATATATGAGTGGGCAGCCTCATATTTCACAAGAACATGTCCATAAAGCAAGTGCACCAGACCTAAAAGACTGAAATGCCAGCCTTGATTTCTTGGCACATCGCAAAGCATGCCAGTGAGCCTTGTGGTTGCAAGTGTAACCATAAGTGAACAGAAGGGGTAGCATATGAAAGTGCAAGGGGAGGAGGCAATCAACACTGAAAACAGAGGCAGCATGATGGAGGGTGATCTCCAGCCATTGCCAGCTAGTCTTTTTCTCAGTGGAAAGAGCATGTGTTATTTCACAAGTGACTATTTGAATGGTGGAAAGATGCTGAAGGAGAGGACCTGTGTATTTGAGCTCCATGTCATCCAGGGTGGCCACAATCTGTAAATACTGAGACAGTTCAAATCTCAATTCAAACATTTCCTTGGGGTCAGGATCTTTGTGCTTGAAATCCAATTTGACCTCAGTGGCAATGGGATACACTGTCTGCATGGCCAAGAAGAGGACCAAGTTGGTCTCTCTCAGGTAGAGAAAGTTGCAGTTGCTCATAGGTGATCTGGACTGGATGTTAGAGAGTTTGACATGGTTGGTGAGATCCATTACTTACATGGTTGTTGTGGAGGGAGCATGTAAGGGCTTGGGAAGTGCATTTGCACCTTGCTGTTGAGCGGATGTCTGCATCAAATTATGAAGCAAAGGTCTTAGAAGTAGACTAATATTGGACCTGTTGAACATGCTGGTTCAACAGTCAATAGCAAGTCCAAGTGAATGTCAAACAGAACATCTGATGTGGCAACAAAGTGAAGAGCAAGAAATGTGGAACACCAATATTTGACAAGAAGCAAGGTATGGTAGTGGGTATGTGCTTTTGATCATGCAGAAGTGTTTTCAAAGGACTTGAGTAAGACAATGCAAAAGACCATAAGTGGGATGTGGTGATCCTGGCCTTATATAATAATTGACACATTTTCTGGACTGAACATATCAAGATTCAACATAATAGTTGAGCTAGACTGACTTGCCTGACTTAAAGACAGAATCACCAATATTGAGACCTACTGAATTCACAGGTGATTGATATGATCAAAGTAGCAACCTGAATTAGTCCAGCAGTGAGCCATATACCTAGGTAATACAAAAAATGAATTTCATGAGTACACACATAACATGCTGGGGAATATCAAAATATACATGAAAAATGATCATCCATGTAATACATGTGCAACATCCAGTAATTCTGACCTACAATACCAGGGAAGTAAAAGTACAACAATTGAAGTGACAGCAACAAGGTCCCTGATGCAAAGGTCCATCAATCTGAGGATTCTATAGTGGGTGACTTTAACCCAAAGGCCTCTTCATCCATATTTGTATATAGTGGTGCACCCTGAAAGAATGTGATGAGGAGGTCAGAAGAGGTTAGGGTTTGCCTTGGAGAGTGTGGAGGAGTGTGGAGAAGACTTGAAAGGCTAAGGGGCAAAACATTTTTGTGAGCTGGTCATTTCGTCAACATCTGGTTCATACAAGAGGCAGACAATGGTGTCTTTCAGTATGGGAATTGAAAAGGTTATGAATGGAATCCCTATGTAAATATCTTGCAAGTCATCACCATCACATCTAATGGAGAGAAGGGGTGCTGCTTCTTGAAAGCGATGTCCATTGCTAGCACATATTTCCTCTATGGTCTGAATCTGGGTAATTGTCAAATGATGGGGTTCAATGATAGGGATTGGGACAACAATTGTCTGGTCTGACTTACATACTAGAGATCTTGGATCTAGGTAGAGTCAAGTGTTAGGTAGAGTCAATGCTTGACAATGACATAGTAAGGACAAGGAATGTAATGTTGTTTGTAAGCAGCACCTGACTATGTTCCATAATGTCATATGCCATTCTGGACCCTCAACTCTAAATCCACTTCTCCAGATATCTGGTTCCGAGATCTGGATCTCCAATGATCTAATCTATCTTTATCTTCCTTCTGGAATCCAAACCCTCTATCAGTGCCCAACCCCATTTAGACTTCCTGTCTCCAGACTCCAGTTAACTATGTTTCCCTTCTGATTATTGATCCATTACATGCATTTCATTTCTGGTGTTCATTATTTGTGATCCATCCTACTTACTAATAGACTTTGCATATGCTTCATACATAGCCTTTGTGTTTGCTGACTGATTCCTATATGATACCTACAGTATATAGACCTCCTATAACTCTCAGAAATACTTCAGTTCAAATATCATCTTAGTTCCTGCTCATTTCTGTGTCCTCCAGACTTGAGCCAAGTCTCTTGTCATATTCCGAGTCTTAGGATTGTATCCTAGACTACATCTCTGGCTCTACCTTAGGGTAGTATATCCCCTGTTAGTTTCTAGTCTGGACTTCATCTGGATTAGTCTTATCTGCTTGGCCAAGTAACATCCGGATATCCACCAGATTTATCTCCTGTTTCAGACCTGGACGTCCATTGTCCACCCTAGTCAAATCCCAGAAACTCCAGACAACTGTTCTAGCCCCTGGAAATTAAGGGCACATACTTGGGAAAAGGACACAGTGTATGAGCTGAGGCCAAGCCCTTGTGATCTGACCCCCTTGAGCACGTGACCTTAACACATAAGTAGATCACATGACTGACTCCAACTACCACAATGTTCTTTGTAAGCAGCACCTGGCTAATGTTCCATGAGTCACTGACTGACTTTCCTGACCTGAATGACCACCCTCCATAATTGGTATGGTGACTTAATTAACCTGACTGACCACTTTCCATAATTGATATCATGACCAACTGACCACCTTCCATGTGCTTGACAATGAGCAATATTGATGTAATGTGCTTCACATTATTCCATAAATACTATCCTTTACTATTCATGATGAGCCTGTATTTCATGAGTCACGCTCATGTCATGAATAGTAATGAACAGTCACACTGGCCGAATTTACAGTTCACTTGGCAGACATTAGATTTGTGATTCATGAACTTCAACAGAAATTGGTTAGGATGTTACTAATAAAACTTGTGAGATATGGTATGTATGGAGAATTATATAGAACCAAATTCAAATTATTAACACAGTGTAAAATATTGTTGAGGGAATGTATGTGGATGTGAGTATTGATACATAGATGGATCATGAAGTCTGTGACTAGATTCCATGGCTTGTGAGTAGAGATAGACTTCTTCTGATAAGCAAGGTAACAATGATGCCAATTCCTCCCAGGAAGCCTTCCACTAATCTCATTGACCCAGGAACATAGATCATGAGGGTACACAGTGCATGCAGCACCAGATTTGTGAGCCTGCCAATCCTTCACAGCATCCTCTTCAGATAACTGGAGGAGTTGCCATAACTTGGCATAATCCCTGCAAGATACATGCAGACCCTTGCTTTGGTCTTTAAGAGTCTGTCATGTGACCAGTACAATGAAATTAGCATTGGAGGAACTCAAAAAATACATATTCATACCTTGTGTACCCTTGCAGCTACTGAGATATTCTTGCAGGTGCCTGTTATGAACTTGGATAGAGTGTTGTTCCAATAAAGGAATCAAGATCAAGGCCAATCAAGGACTAAGCCTTATCAAGTCAATGCCTCCCTCAGGAGCGATCATCTAGACTCCTGCAGGATCTAGAGTTCAAATGGGACAGATGGCTAGCCTCCTTCCCAAGGAGCTAGAGTTCAAGTATCAGAGAGAACCGAGTAGATTCAAGTTAGAGAAAATACAAGTGGTAGCTAGGGTTTATATATGTAAACAAATTGTGCACAGACCAAGCTAGGCAAAGGGTAACTAGTAGTAGAAATGGAAGGTTCATGGGAAAACAGGGTGTGAGTCAGAGATAAGAGAGACCATGAGGAAGCAGCACAGTGAAAAGGAAGTGTTAGAAGTACAGCCATGTAGGGGTCTGCAGTGATGATGAGAAAAAGAGTGGGGCACTGTAACAGTGCCATTTGCAACATCCATGAATGCAGCCTGGATCTTAGACTCATACTTGTGGTCAGTAGATGACAACAGCTTGCCTTGGTGATGCCCCATGGCATGGCAATTGAGCCCTGCTCAGTGCTTACCACTAGCTCACAGAGTCACAGACTGCAGCTGCAATGAAATGCACTGTTAAAATTGAATGTCCGATGTCAGCAGCCATGGCAGGTGACACCAAATCATGATTTTTGCTGCTGTCACACTGAAAATGTGATCTCCACATTTTACAATGGATTTGTATCGTTTCACTTGGAGTATGCTAGTATAGTATGTAGATACTCAGTGAAGGAGCTAAGCAATGACTTTAAAATAGAGTGCTGTAGACAAAATCACAAATAGACCATAGGGGATAGTAGTAATGAGTATTATCCATGGACTGTGGTAATGTTTCAACAATAAAATGACTGACTTGGCTGACATAGGACTGACACTTGCCTGACGGAGTTGCCATCCTTGCAACAAGTTATGTATTCTGTGATCACTAATGACTATAAAAACCATTTATGCATGTGTGTTATACAGTCTGTGGATAAAAATGAACAAAGTAATAGGCTATGGTAATAAACAAGCTTGCTGCCCTAAGCTAAAGTTGTGAACGAACCCATGAAAGGATGCAGATCATCAACCTGTTTGCATAACCACCACACATGAGCCTCAGTTCCAGCTGTACTCTCTTCACTATATGCAATTGTGGTGTGTCAACAAGGTTTTTTGAACCAGTCAGCACAGTGGATGAACACAAGCTTACTGTGATTATGAATTGTGGCAATATGTTCCAAGAACTAGGTCTCCCAAGTCGGTGACCATTCTCCTTCCCATGACTGGTATATCTCAAAGAACTTCAGAGGAGGCCATCAAGAGTGGTTGTTACTGGTGAGGCCTATCAGAAAATTGATGTGATCTTCTGTCATTGTATTGTTGATGTCCATGCCATTGCGATCAATATTGCAGTGTATGGAAGCATCAGTGGATGGTCCAGACAAGGCAGATGAAAACAGGTCATTGGGCCCATAGTGCACTGCAAGCCACCACAGCAGACCACCCATTGTAAACACACACTGGGAAAATGGAAGGCAGAAAAAGTATTTGGCCCTATCCTCATACTGGGTAAACACATCGCTGTCCATATGTTGAAGGTGGGGATGTTTGGCATCGAGATAGATGGGGTGAGGAGCCAGGATACCATAATGAGGGCTGATGAGGTGATGGGGGTTGACAAAAACCTGCCAATTGAGTCCTTGAGAGAGACATTGAATAGTAAAATACCATAATGGTACGTCCAGATATTGCACTCTTCACAGATGCAGTCTTAATTTGGTCCTCTTAGAGACGACCAATCTACCATGAGAGATGACATTTAAAAATGTGTATGAAGGATTGCAAATGATGTGGAGAATGTGGTTTTTAATATGGCAGTTTGTCAGTGATGAGGAAAGGGGACTGGGAAGGTTGAACTGCTTGAGGCAGTTGGTATTCTTGATGATCCACTGAGTAGTTGTTGTCTCAGCAGGTCAACTAATGGACATGGCTTTGATTGGTTTGCGAGGTGCATTACCATGACTGACCATCAGAGGTCTGACTGCTGGCCTGTTTTTATGAGCCATACTGCAGAGAAGATATCTGGAAGTCAAATGAAGTGTTCAATGTTGTGTAAATGGATGACTAGCTGGAAATTACAAGCTAGATATCCATAGAGAGAGATCCCAGGCCAAAGTCAAATGAAGTGTTCAACTGTGTGTGTGTGTGTGAGAGAGAGAAGAGATCCAAGGGCGAAGTCAAACAAAGTGTTCAACACAAAGATAGGGAAGATATCCAAGACCAGAATGAATAAGAATATTGCTAGATAACGAGAAATCAACTGAAAAGGGTACTGGAAGCTGAGGGAGAAAATTGAGAGCAGGAGAGGAATAGAAGAATAGAACAGAATAAAATGCCTGGGCCTGGGTGTCAGTCAAGCATTTGTATATGTCACATAAGTATACATGAGTGAGCAGAAAGTTGAGGGAAGTCCCTAGGACCATGAAAATGCAACCAAGGCAGGCTTTGAGTGGAGGTAATGCAGAAATCAATATAATAACCCACTGATGAGAGGGCACATGCAGCATCCAGAGAGTATAGTAAGACATTGTCAGAGTCATATGATCCACCATACCTGGCCATAAAATGGGTGGATGAAATTCATGGATCAAAACAATCCAAACATGAAATAACAAGCAGAGATTTACCTGTGGAATCAGAGTGCAATACTGGTGCATAGGATGGTGTAGAACTGTCCTTGAAGCACTGGCAGCAGCTGGGAGTGTATGTAAAGAGAAGAACATGCTAGTAACAAGATGGTTAAAAATGCGAACCATGGAACTTACCCTTACCATACCAAAAGAGGTGCCCAGCACTTGTCTAAAGAGCAGGGAAGCCTCAGAATAATGAAGGTCATCCTCAAGTATTATTATAACAAGGTAAAAGAGCTCTGATCCAGAATAGAGTGAATCACCAAGCAAATATTGGAACCAGACTTGACTGACTTTAAAGACTGACTGGATGGACTCTGAGCCAGCCAAGATATTTCTCAAGACATTCATGCTGGGCATATTTGTCACCTTAGACATCTTTTCAAACAGGGGCCAAGGTCACTTATTTGTGCTAAGTGTGAGGAGGATGATAATTGTCATTATTGTGAATATTGTGCAATTTATACAGTGAGTGAAGTATGAGTATGTGGGGAGTGTAAACATCATGGTTTGTATGAATCAGATCAGATGAGAAAGTGCACATGATTGTGCTACCTCATATGCAACCAAGCTCCCAAGCAATAGCACTCCGCCAATGGATGTTCCTGAGGAAGAGTCAACTAGCATCATTTCATGAGGTGCCAGTGTCTGTCAAGGCACAGAGGGTATAATTGTTGAGAAGGTTGAGTGGCAGTATACTTGTGGTGGATTATCACCATATCTCCCAGGTAGTAGTATGGAAATCTTCCTGTAAGAGTCTAATCACACTCATAACTATATTATCAACATGTCAGCATTAATTGGCACCTGCCTGCAATATGTTACTTTGTTTTTGTCAGCCATACAGGGGATCCATTGCATGTCTCTCTGAATAACTCAGGAGCCATCCATGACAAGTTGCCTTGTAAGTTTGAGGTCCAGGAGGCAATGACAGACTGGGTGATGGAAAGGCCAAAGTCAGTGAAGTGAGCTGCACTGTACAGTGGCTCAAAAAACTGTCCACATGTTTTTGCATTTTTTACTATTTACAATATTGTGTGAGAATACATAAAGACCTCAGTGACATGCTAATACCATATTGTAGTGCTGCTTCAGGGCTTTGGTGTTAAGGTCGCGTGCTCAAGGGGGTCGGATCACAAGGGCTTGGCCTCAGCTTGTACGCTGTGCCCCTTTCCCAAGTATGTGCCCTTAATTTCTGGGGGCTAGAACAGTCGTCCAGAGTTTCCAGGATTTGACTGGGGCAGATAACAGATGTCTGGATCTGAGACATGAGATAAATCTGTCGGATGTCCGGATATTACCTGGGCAAGCAGATAAGACTAATCCGGACGAAGTCCGGACTAGAAACTAACAGAGGATGGACTACCCTTAAGGTAGAGTCGGAAATATAGTCTAGGATGCAATCCTAAGACTCGGAATATGACAAGAGACTTATCTTGAGTCCGGAGGACACAGGAATGAGCAGGAACTAAGATGATATTTGAACTGAAGTATTTCCGAGAGTTACAGGAGGTTTATATACTGTAGGTATCATATAGGAATCAGTCAGCAAACATAAAGGCTATGTACGAAGCATATGCAAAGTCTATTAGTAAGTAGGACAGATCACAAATAATGAACACCGGAAATGAAATGTATGTAATGGATCAATAATCAAAAGGGAAACATGGTTAACTGGAGTCCAGAGACAGGGGCAGTCTAAATGGAGTTGGGCGCTGATATAGGGTTTGGATTCGGAAGGGAGATAAAGATAGATCAGATCATTTGAGAAGCGGATTTAGAGTTGAGAGTCCGGAATGGCATATGACATTTGGATTGAGTACCACATCGTGAGAATCAGAGGAGATATGGTGGAGATACAAGGCTTACAAAATCATGACTCATGCGAACAGTTTTTTGAGCACATATTAAAACTATATAAATCATCATTTATGACACCATAACAATCATGCCACCATTAAATAAATTATAAAGTGGTGTCATTATGTCATTTTAAAACCATATCTAACTATACAAACCAAAAATTTCCATATGTCATGGTTATATTCACCATGAAAGCCACCCCCCCTGCTCAAAGGGATAATATCCTCTCTCTTTCCTATTCTGGCCTCTCTGCTTGTCAAATTTCCTCTAGAACTGGAGTATCTAAGTCCACTGTGGCCAAGTTCATCAAAGAAAGTCACACAGACAAGGAAAACTTCTGTGAAGGGTGTCTATCCAAGCTCGCCTCTACTTATAGGAGGGCTATTATTCAACATATCACTACAGGAAAGGCTGATAATGCTGTCCAGGTCACCTATTATATCAATTCCACCATCACATTCCCTGTCTCTTCACACACTGTGAGAAACATTCTCAAGTCTGTGGATGGTTGGATGAGACTTACACCAGTGAGGTCACCATGGACGATGTTGTTAACATGTACTGGCAATGAAAAATTAGGACACAGAGTAAGATGTGTTTACCATTGGACATACAGTATTGGAGGCCACCTACAACATCTCTGAGCTGAGAGTGCCATCAGCAGGCGGTCACAACAAGGGCAAGGAATGGTAAATTGATATAAAGCTGCTGTTAAGCCCCTCTTCCTGAGGAGTGGGAGCCAGAAAGTCTGATTCACTGTCTTGGAAACTTCTGTGGTAGTGGGAGTCGTGACAAATTTCATGGCTAAGCAATGGCAATCAATGAATCATGGTTGGTCCAAATTGAATCAAAATCTAGTATGAACACCATCACCTTGAAGCTAAATGTGACTTTTCATGATTTTTTTTTCCTTATCACACCAATTTTGACAGAAGTCCCATTTTCAGCATGCCTGATGCCTTCCGAGACTCATGTTCACTCTTGATATGGAGAAAGAGAATTGGGTATTGAAACCCATGAACTGCCCAGGTCAAGTATGCACCAATTCAGTTGGGTCAGTCTGAATAACTCTGAGTGAATGATGTAAGATTGAGATTGCTAATATTATGTAGAAGGTCAGTCAAGTCAGTCCAGACAACTCTGAGGCGATATAAGATTGAGATCACTATATGTAAAAGGTCAGTCAAGTCAATCTGGACAATTCTGAGGCAATGTATGAGATCATCATGTGTAGAAGGTTGGTCTGGCCAGTCCTGGACAACTCTGAGGTGCTGAAAGATTGAGATTGCAAATATATGTAGAAGGTCAGTCAAGTCAGTCAGTGGAGGCCCTGAAGGGGTAACTAATAATTTTGCACTGATGAACCTTTCTTATGAACAGGTGCAGAACCCACCCCAATATGCACATCCAAGCAGTTGTTATTTTTGCCTGTCCCCACAGATAGAAGATGAGATTGGCACACAATTTTATTTCATGCAATGCACCTATGGCCTTCATGGTTTCATGTTCCACCTTGAACTACTCACTCACCCCAACAACTATTTCAGCACCATCGAGACTTGGAACACTGTGGAAGACCAATTCTCCAAAGCACTTGATAATCAATTTCAAGGAACATGGCAAGTCAACCCTGGAGATGGTGTGTTCTATGGCTCCAAGATTGATGTCACCATCCGCAACATCCTCTACCGATCATTCCAGAGAATGTATTATAATTTGAATCTGATACCGCCATATGTACACACCAAAGTCAGGTCATGTGAGTGCCCACTGTCATTGAAACAACAAACAAATGCTAACTCTAAAACCATACAGGAAACCCTGGACTGAGTTCCATTGTTCAAACATGGAAAAATATGATGTTGGTCAATGTTTTGCATCAGTGCACAAGTACAGTAGGTCTGCTGTGCGAGACCTGGTCAAATGTCTGGCTGGTGGCTATTGTATACATTATTTCTGACATTTGGAATATAAGTAGTATAGGTGGTATTAGTTGTACAATTGGATGACAAGAAAAATGTAATCATCAAGTGAGAGATGTAACAGTTGAAGACATGATGAAAGTTCATCTTGTGAAACCAACTCACCTGGGTCACTTTGATTGCTGGATTGGTAGGATTGCTGCATTGTGGCCATATCCTTGTAGAAATGATGAATGATCACTGTGGCGATGGTGACCACTCTTTTGGTGCTCTCTGATTCAATGATTTTGTATCCCTGGTCATTGTTCAAAGCCTTATACTTGTCACAGTTGATCACCATCAGGCAGAGGCCAACAAGTGCCCTGTGATGTAATTCTTCAAAGCACTTTAAAACCACAATGCAAGATAATTTGGTGACTTACTGACATTAGATGAGAGTTGTGGAAGAGCTATCATCATCCTCTGGAATGTCTCCAGAGCATTGTTGTGCACCTGATTGGTAAGAAACTGTGCCTTGTGAGCATCAATGTAGTGGAAGCTCTCAGTTAGATGTAAAGATCCAAAGTTATGCAAGTGTCCACCAGTGGTGAATGATTTGTTAGGAGTATACACAGCACGAACTTGGCCAGCAGGTTGAAAACTTGAAATTATAAGGCAAACTCCAGAACAAGTGTCAAAGGACACTTATAGCAGGTCTCTGTCCAACAGTGTGATGACCTCTGCATCTGGCAAAGTTGGCAAATAACATCTGTGCCTTTTGAAGGACTGTTTGACTGAGCACATGTTTGGGGTGGAAGACTACCCAGAACTTGATACCCATTTTGATCTGGACAAATGTTATGGCACTATCAGCATTGTGATGAGGGTAGGACATGAACCCTGCCTGGTGAAGTAATATCCAGGACTTTGTGGTGAAGTTGTCTGGGTGCACTTTGCTGCTTTCAATGGGACAATCAACTGTGGTCTTGTTCCAGCCATATATGAGGCCATGGTCTAGAAGGCTAGAAAGTGGGCAGTTAGAAATAGTCATGAAAGGGAATGTTGAACTCACTGGAGCTCTGGTGGGAGACCTACATGGGAAAGAGGTATGTTGAGTATGTATTGGATTTTGGATGGGTTGTTTATGTCATCTAGGAATTGCTGTATTGTCCCTTTCATGTGGGAATGTGCGAAATCCATTACTTGTTTGCTGACATCTATTGGGAAAGTTGAATTGTAGGGTAAACAAAACAAGCAGACTGACCATGTATGGTAACAGTGTATCAGGGGCAATATCCTGAAATTAGTCTCTAGATATTCTACATCCAGTGCAGGGGCACTATCACTACCACTTCCCCAGATAATGACAGGTTTGTTATGGTGAAGGGCCTCACTGATGGATTGCTGTAATTGACATCTTGTCAAGCCATTGTGTTAGAGGTGAACAATGTTGTTAGAGGTGGGTTTCGATTCCAAAAACTTGGAGAGGAACTGCACCATGGCAACATCTGTGTCCTTGTATATGTTGATGCCTTTGCTCATGACACAGGGAAGCACTGTCCTGCACCCATCAGCCCAAGTGACCATTTTAGATTGTTGCAGTACTTTGACACTGAGGATGCCAGATATCAAGTCTAGATTGGGAGGAGATAGAGGTTGCAATGCATCTGAGATGCATTGAGGTGGATTAGTCATGACATCAGCATCTACCATATGACAGGGTGGCACAGGGCTCCTGAGTACAGGATCTATGAGGCTATCTTCGATAGATATGAATTGGGGAAGTGCAGGAGTAGAGTGCTGAACAGAGGGAACTCCAGGAGGTGTAGTCACTGGTATCTGCCTATGAAATTGAGGAGGTGGACCCTGGCCAGGGGACTCCTTTAACATTTTCTCATGATGTTGCTGAGCTCATTTGCTTGTGCGATTTTGCACCCTGATCCTTTCTGCACTCTCAGGATCTTCCACCTATTGGGCAAGCCATCTTCTTTTCTGTTATGCTTGCTTCTCTTTGGGGTCAAGGCCTTGCAAGTTGTATTTGAAGCATAGAGGCATGATTAAACTACATATATATTTAAGTTGATATTGTGGTGATGGTGGTGAGAACTTATCACATTTATTTACTGTTGTTTGTTGGTTAGTAATATGCTTTGTCAGCAACCAGAGGGGCAGGCACTCAGACAAACACATAACATGATGGTGTAGCCCCTACAACATTCGAAACATGTCTTACATCTACTTGCATGCGATCTTATTGGTCTTGACCTTTGGAATCATCAGACTAGCAGTAGCAGTAAACCCGATAAATATACTCACCTTAGGGTTAAGTGATCTTATTGGTCTTGACCTTTAGAATCATCAGACCACTGGCAGTGGTCTGATAAATATACTTCCCTTAGGGTTTTGGAGGGTGTGTTATTTGGAGATGGGCCAAACACTTACATTAAACAATGGGGTAGTGAGAGTAAAAAAATGCCAAATGTTTGCATTCAATGCAGGGATGGTGAGATTTCAAATACCAAATGTTGATGTTTGACAAGAGAATACCAAAAGGGGTAAAATTCCAAACATATGGTAATGAGTCACAAAATGAGTGAAGAGACTATCCATTTGATACCATTCCCACTCAATCTATAGTACTTTGTATTTATACTATGCTCCACTAATAGAAATAACTGGTCCATAGTATTACAAAACCTGGAAGCTATGGTTGTGCTTGCATCTTATCTGATGCAAGTTCCGATTCCAACCAAACATTAACATTTGACTCAGTGGTAGCACAAAAGGATTGGAGTTGTACACCTGACTAATTATGCACAGTTTCCCCATTGGGTCACTAGATTGTGAAATTGATGTCATGAATTCAGTAACTATGTCATTGAAGTCATGGAAGTCAGTCAATTAAGTACACTGAAGTTATCCATTGGTTCAAAGGTCAATCAAGGTCAGTCAGAGGTAAGGTCAGGCAAGTGAGTATCAGAAAATGTATTCATTCATTCATTCATCCATCCATCCATCCACATATATATGTAGCATTAAACAAATCATAAACACTAGAGTTTTGTAAGATCACAAGTTCTTCTCTATTGATAAACTCTCCTGTGTGTTAGACTATGACCACATTGAGGTTTATGAGGCCCATAATGAGATGCTGAACTTGATTAATTACACATTACCTAAAGTTCTCAACATCCACAGGTGACACTGCATGAACCCAATGTCTAATAATATCAGTATGAATGAATTGTGGCCACAGCTAGAACACACCTGATGCCTCCAGTACTAATGTGTTCTTTGATAATAGCAGAGCTAATTGCAAGTTAGGTATGCACAAGAAGAGATAATCATACTTTTCTTGTGGATTTAAAAGGGGACTTTGGTAGCCCTCTTTCAAACCCAAGGCAAGTGATCTAGGCTGTCTCTGAGTAGACTGTGTCTGATCCACTCTGAGATGAACCAAAGCAAGATTTGAGATGTAAGCCACAGCAAGTTCAATTCTAGGACTCAGATTACTCATGGTGAGTTACAACTTACAGTAAGCATGTGGAAGCTGCATGACCACCATGTGAGAGCTCTGTGGTAGGTGCCAATTACCTACTTGACCAGTTAAGAGAACTAAGTATTGATTCTTTACCAGTCCTTCAATGCATCACATGCCACCTACTGCTAATATCTGGACATCACTGTCCACTCAGACTATCACTGAGCTTATAGATTTGCTGCCTGAGATTATCAATTCTTATCTGTCATCTGGTGCCCCAACACATCTCTATGAATTCCTGTTATCAAACACAAAAGAGCCCAAATGTGAGGACCACCATATATCAAACCATTCTTCTACCACTACAGAGAGTCAAGAAAATCAGTCAGAGAGTATAGGAAATGAGATGGGGAGACGGCTGCACCCTAGGACCAGCATTCACCCCTCAGCCAGTGAGTTTCTGTCTATACCAATCTGTAACTTGTCAAATTGATTCTCTTTAGCCCCAAGCCAGCTGCACACATTACTCCAAGTTTGTCCTCCAGAGTTTCTGAATTGAAAAAGACAGAAAGATGCCAACCATCCAGAAGAGCCACAGGTGCTAAAAGCAAGTGCTGCCGCAGAAATAGAAAGAGAGTGGAACTTTTTGAGGGTCCTCCTAGAAAAAGGGTCCATATCAATAATGGTGAAGAGAAATCTGAAGAGGATATGGGCAATGAAGGGGAAGAGGCAACCTGGCAAACCAATGGATCTCCTCCTCTGGACCCAACAATGCTGACCAGAATTGCACAGTTAGCAAACCTGTCATCCTCAGATAATCTCAACCATATCCAGAATCTTCTGGCTGTTTGTCATATCTCACAATCCAGACTTACATTCCATAATATTCCCACACCTTCCAAGCCTACATCTAGACCCCATATCCAACTCATTGCCAGATCTCCTTCCGCTGTGTGCTTCACATCTCAGTAGGATTGATTCCACTCCAGATTTACCCCTGAGCTCTGGACCTCTGGATCCTCACTGCTAGCCTGATCCATACCACCCTATCCTGTCCACCCTATGTGCACTCCATCTAGCAAGACATCCAGACTTCACCTTGTCTTGGATTCAGGACTATATCCACCTCATCATATCCCAGTCCTGTATCTACCTCACCTTCCAGATCCTCAGATCTCTGGACCTCCGGATATCAACCATAACTATCTCTGGATGTATTCCTGCCCTCTGTCCAATATCCTGTGCCTATCCCCATTTAGACATCTCTGCCTTTCTGGTGTTTGGTTACCTCTTCTTCCATCTTGCTTATTGATCCTTGTATGAGTCTTCATCTCTAAGTTCATTTAGTTATGTGCTGTCTTACTTACTAATGTGTTTCCACATGCTCAGTACATAGCCTTGCTCCTTTGCTTACTGATTCCCTCAGATAGTCTCCAGTATATAACCCCTGTAGATACTCCTGTAGTTTCCTCAGTTTGAATATCATCTTAGATCTTGTTTTACTTGCCCAATCCTCTCTCAGACTTTGGTTCACCTAAGTCTGTCCTATCCATCAGGCCTAGGGATTGATTCCCTAGGCTGGAGCTCCACCTTTCCAGCACTTACCCTCTTTCTGGACTTAGGTCCAATCCCTGTCACTCCAACTCTACCTTAGGGTAGTCTACCTCTGTTTGTTTCTACATCATATAGAGTCTGATGTAGCCCCTATTCCTTCCATACCTTCAGACGTCCTATCCTCCTGTCCTCCTAACCCTTGGACGTCCTGCCCTCCTGTCCTTCTGTCCTCCATCATCCTGTCCTCCTGTCCTCCTGTCCTCTGGACCTTCAGACCTCCTATCCTTCTATCCTGTTTTCTGTAGAAGTATTACCTTGCAGTGGGAACTCTCCTGAGCACTTCCTGTGTTCCTCTGGAACTCTCCTGTGCTCCTCCAAACATTTCCCATGCTCCTCCAGAAGTCCTCTAGCACTCTACCAGAGTAGCCAGCCTCCGGAAGTCCTCTGGACTTTGTTGGACCATCATTGGACCTCATATGAAATGAAGGGTCCATACTTGGGTAAAGGGCACAGCATATGAGTTAAGGCCAAGCCCCTCTGAGTCAATCTCTCTCTCCCTTGAGCAGCATGGTTCTTAACACTATTATCCAGAAGAAAACATGCACCACTCTCAATCCTACCTCTGCACAAGACCTCACTTTGCAAAAGCTGATCTGCAAGTGCCAGACTAATAATGAAAACAGCCAATATATCTCCTTTATCTCCATGCTAGACAATATCCAGTTGGCATTTCATTTGGCTTTGTATGCTCTTGATTATTCCACCATTGCCTGTCTATTGACTTAAGTCTGTCAATTGGTTTTCAACTTTCACCCAACACTAGCTTTACCCAGCTGGAGAAAGATATGGGGCTATCCAGGGGGTCAGTCTCTGATATGTCAAAGCAGGGACAGCATCTAGCCTTTATTGCATGTGCTGGTGGGCTGTGTCTTTTTGTTTTCTTTCGGATGTATTAAGATTATCATTATCAGGGACACCATATATTCTGCTACTTATAGCAGTAGCAGGAATGGCTGGACAGCTTATTCATTGAAGCAAGGTGACTCATGATATGGTAATCATCTTTTCAAAGATTCTTTATTCTCCCAAAAGTATGTAATGTTATGATGTCATTTGAATAACTGCTCAGCCTACATAGTGTGGACCAAAGAAGATGGGACTGTAAAGCATGTGGCTACTATAGTCAGGCTCTTGACTAGAATACATGTTCAGTCTCAGTCTCAACTTTAATTCCTTATCTTTGCAAAGGGGCTGGACAGCTGCTCTAAAGATATCATTTTAAACTTCTTAGACATATCAGCATGTGATGATTTACTATCTACTCTCCCTTTCAAGTACACTTTCAAACTTGCGATTGATGGAGTCATCTAAAGATCTGATTTCTTCCAGTACATATAATCTTCCCAAACAAGACTTAGATATATGGTGTCCTTTACTGTCTCCTGATGTTTCTCTCTCCCAACTACCTCTCTTCTATTAATCAATCTTCTGTGGAGATGGCTGACCGTCAGCTTGTAAAGATTAAGTCACCTCTTTGCATGAGTGCTTTTGGTCCATCTCCTGTTAATAAAGAGAATTATTCCTGGTGGACTGGTCAGGAGAGACAGAAGGCTATGAAGACTACCAGGGTCATTGATCTATGTGATATTCAGCCCAAGGTAAGCTATCTTGTATAATGTTTCCAATCCAGCACTAAATTTTGGTATTAGATGAATGAACTCTTTGCTGGTGGCATTAGAAAAGACGGTCAGTATCTACACATCTCTCATGAATTCATCCAACAGTAAGTTTACTTACTCTAATCTATTCTCATATATTCATGGGAATGCTTTCAGCCAGGATGTCAAGTTTGTTGACAAGGATGGGAAGCTCCTAGGTCTTTTTATCTCACAAACTTCTCCAATCATCAATGACCATCTCAGACAGCTCAAGGATTATCTTAATTTGGAGATGCCTAGTCATATGGCCCCTATCGACTCTTCCCTCAACTCAGGTGGAACATTTCCAACGATGCACTTCAACTACTTTACCAGATATGGTGAACAGGTATATATTTTCTCTCTCACATCTGGTACAATCTAATTCACATCCCAGGGAAATGGAGCTCCTACCAGTGTAGAGACTTGCTCCTCTATATCACTGCTACTGGATGACATACCACCCCTTTCCACTGATACTCCGGTTCTGATCCTCTGGATAAGACACTCATGCTATTGCACACTGACATGCGACTGCTGCGTGCATGTGAACACACTTGCATATCCTGCATGCCCACTCTAGGTCCTCCGCTACAGTCCATCCACCCATCCATGTCCTCGCTAAAGTCCACTGGTGCATTTTTATCATACTCTTATCACTCTGACATACCTTCCAGGCCAATTATAGCACTATAAATGTGCAAGCATGGGCTCAAAACACTATTACATACAGATATCGCTACCTACTCACTTCACCTCCATGCAACAAGCATTGCCTAGCACCCAATATAGAGAAGGGACTGAGAGTTTTTTAAAGGACCTTATCCTAGTACCTCCCACCTCTGTGTAGTAGCAGTAGTTTGTGCATTTGAGCCAGTTTGAAAGTACTAAAAATTGGAACTTGCACACTACCTTCATAGATGCAATTGCCTCGATTCTCTCTCCACTGGATTTCATTTCCAGATAGCTCTAGCACCTACACTTTAGACCCCCATTGTGCATGCTCTTGCTTTCTATCACAGTAGCACGCTTCTGTGCATGTCTTCTTCACACTTTGCGCATCCTATAGCGCCCATTCAGTTTTGGAGTCTCCCTCAGTCATTTCAAGGACCTTCTCTCAGTAGCTGTCATTAGGGTCAAGTTCTGTCTCACATCCAGGTCTTGCTTTAGTTTCCCCCATAGTCCAAAGTCCTCACCTTCACTGGTATCCATCCAGACCTGCTACACAAGATGGGCAAATCCCGGGTCAATCATATACAAAGGATTCCCTATGCATCTAGTACCATCCATGCCAATCAAAAGCAGTACTCTATTCTGACAGAGATTGTTGGAGATATATGCAGGCTCATAGCACAGGCAATAGAAAAATATCCTCCTGATGTGTACTCCCAACTTGACTTAGTATGCTCACTGTTACCAATGGGTGAGCACCTGGTCACTGCACCCTATACTAGCTTAGTACTTAACATCCAGTGCAACACTGCCAGTCATTTGGATGCCAATGATGATTCAGTATGCTGTGTCATTTCCTTTGGTCAGTTCAGCAGTGGACAATTTGTCCAGTACAAGACTGGACTTATCTTTGATATTGTGCCAGGTGATTTGTTTATTTTTCCATCTTCGAAAATCACCCACTTTAACCTTCACTTCTCTGGTTTCAGAGGTTCCTTAGTATTACATCCAGACAGACTGACAGATTCTTGGGTGAAGGACAGAAATGGATGGAAGAATCATATGAATACTACTTTCAATCCCTCAATTCTACTCTAATAGGTTCTCCTACAAATTATGTCTGCATTGTCCTTGTCCATATCTAGATGTCAAAGAGCAAAGATATATAAGCAACCAATTCAATTGATTCCCTGGCTTACCAGGAAGAAATATATGACACTTTGGAGGACATTAATTACCCTTCTGGCTCTACCAAAAAATCTAATTGTGGCCCATTGATAAATGACTCTGACATGAAAGGCCAGTCAATCCCTGCACCAGTGTTTGAGAAACCTTCAGTACTTCCAGAGCAGGATTGGAGCTTGTTGATTGCAAAACTGACACTGAGTGCTGGAAAGCTTGGGTGAAACCCTGCAAAAGAGAACTAGTGGAAGAAACCCAGCATAAATTTATTGTTGATATCCTAATAGCACTTGTTTCCCAGAATGCCATAAGTTATCATCCCAGAATGACATTTTGATCAGCTAATCAAATGAGAACCATGTCCACTTACCTTGAGAAAACGTGTGCCACACATTACAAAAAACCCAAGGTATCTTTTGGCTTTCTTTTTGTTCTTATTGAAGTAACATCTATGTGTTTTGAAATTTGTGTTATAACATGTTTTGAGGCTGACTTGCCTGAGCTTTACCTTTTTCAGTTACTACATAACCAAGTCTCTCAATTCATGAGTGCCAACACAACACTGTTTACAGTGCCGAGTTATAATATCATGCCCACAAATAGTTCTTCCCACACACTAATCATAGTCTGAGAAAGTCCAGTCCACAATTATTATGTGAGGATGAATTCTTGTCAGTCAGTCAGTCTAGAATGAGTGTTGTGGCAATCTCATATATAGAAAGTCAGTCAGCTCAGTCAATTAACCAACTAACCAACTTATAATATTAACTACAAGACTTGTGCATCAGCAAATCACTGGGTTCCTTAACATCTCCTTATCCCAACTCATCTGCCTTGATTTGCATAATAATAAGATGTAAGAAAGCTCATTCACACTTAAAACAAGGAGAATAAGGAGGTCATGATTCTCAAGGTGGATAAATCAGAAAAGGCAGCCAAGCATACTATTATTCAAGACCTGTAATGAGAAAAAAAAGTAAGCTAAGGGAAAAAAATAAGGAGGTGGATGAGTCAAAGGACAAAAAGTAACAAATGATATCAAGGCAGTTCACGAGTGTAAGCAGGTCCAAAAAATATAGAAAAATGCATGATAAGTGCAAGTGGTAATTGTGTGAAGTTCAGAAAGAAATGAGTGTACATTGGCATTCAATGAGAAATATACACATCTCTCACATTGCCTCTAGTCTTGCCTGGGCTGTTTGCATGCACTATGTCATATGCCATTCCAGACTCTCAACTCTAAATCCACTTCTCTGGATATCCAGATCTAAGATCCAGATCTCAAATGATCTGATCTATATCTTCCTTCCGGAATCCAAACCCTATATCAGCACCCAACCCCATTTAGACTTCCCCTGTCTCTGGACTCTGGTTAACCATGTTTCCCTTCTGATTATTGATCCATTACATACATTTCATTTCTGGTGTTCATTATTTGTGATCTGTCCTACTTACTAATAGACTTTGCATATGCTTCATACATAGCCTTTATGTTTGCTGATTGATTCCTATACGATACCTACAGTATATAAACCTCCTGTAACTCTCAGAAATACTCCAGTTCAAATATCATCTTAGTTCCTGCTCATTCCTGTGTCCTCCAGACTCGAGACAAGTCTCTTGTCATATTCTGAAGTCTTAGGATTGCATTCTAGACTACATTTCCAACTCTACCTTAAGGTAGTCTATCCTCTGTTAGTTTCTAGTCTGGACTTCGTCCAGATTAGTCTTATCTGCTTGGCCAAGTAACATCTGGACATTCACCAGATTTATCTCCTGTTTCAGATCTGGACATCTGTTGTCCACCCTAGTCAAATCCTGGAAAATCCAGACAACTGTTCTAGCCCCCAGAAATTAAGGGCACATACTCGGGAAAGGGGCATAGCATATGAGCTGAGGCCAAGTCCTTGTGATCTGACCCCCTTGAGCATGTGACCTTAACACATCACTTGTGAACCAAAATTCAGATGTATCATGCTGCATTTAACTCTGATCATATCTCACCTTTAGCACCATCAGCACTGATCATCCACCTGGTGTCAAAAATCTCCAATATGCCATTCTTTGATAGAACAGCCATCACAGCCTCATCAGACTGCCTGAATGAGAGCAGTTTGGTGCCCATCTTAACAGAGTATAAGTGAGGGTGATAAGCATCAGGGCTGATGCAAGGCAGCAGCTCTTGTAAACATGAGTCAATAAGAGAAACAGCCTACTGGTGACACCCTAATACTTAAACCCGACTTGCATGGATGAACCTTTCTGCATTTGCCATTCAATGACTTTGAACCAGAAGTCATGTGATGCATGGGAAACCTTGAAAATGCAAATTTGCCCAAGTACTCCTTGTGTGCCCCTAGTGTCAGGAGCAGAAAGGAATTGGCAGAAGTAGGCAAAAAGTATTGTGAGCTCTTTTCAACTATGTTTCTACCATGGCAAAAATAGTTCTGACTACTACATTGAGGCTACACCTTCTGATGTCAAAAGTGCATTGATATTCCACCCTGATGCACTCTTTGAGCCTTGACTGAGTACATCAATCTCTTCAATGAAGCCAGTTGGCGTGACACCTTTGTCAAACCTCTCTAGCTCACTCCAGTCAATGATGCCGCCATCCAGAATGTCTGGTACATCACTGGCAACCAAACTACCACCTGCCCCATCATTGTCTTGCAGCTGGTCAGCTTCCCATGTGTTCAGCCTGTGTTGGTTACACCATCACAGGTCAGGTTGTGTGGGCATGGTTTTTGGCAGGGTTGCATACATTTTAAAAATGTCAAGTGAACTCTGCTGGGTTGAGCCTGTGAACTGAGCCTAGGAATTGAGCAGCCCTAATGTATCAAGATTTGTCCAACAATTAGATGCCCCTGAAAATTTGAAGTTTTCACCAGTAACAGAATGTCATGACAAAACTTCAAGTTTTGTCTGCAGATAAAATTAATTGCCTGGTCATCACCCACCCATTGCCCACCCATCACTCAATCATAGCCTGCTCATGGCCCAAACTCATTACCTGGTGTAGTATGGCAGTGTATTGTCATGTCTGGCTATTCAGGCCTTCAGGAAGTGAGTTATGGCACATTTTTGTACATACACACTATACAAACTATGTCAATAACATACCACTAATGCCCAAAGGTTTTTCAATAAAGAATAAATCATTGCCTGTGCCCATTCCTCATCACCAACTAGCCCAGAAACCTTCATAGTAGCAACCTCCCCTATTTCAGCAGGCATGAATGGACATAACCTTTCATCTCCCAGGAACACAGCACATGAGAACTTGAAGTGCAGCACAGAGTGACTTCAAAGTATCCCTGATGACTTCTATTGTAGAAGTAGACAGATCTGTACATAGGTAGGTTGAGGTGAGTGAGAGGAATATAACAATGAGGAGGAGAAGTGACAGTGAGAAGGAGCTGGCTGCATGAACATTATATGGAGTCAAGATTTAAATCCCTCTCACACATACTGTTTATAATTCTGTCACCCTTGGACATTTTAGAAATGAATGATGCATTGGATTCCAGGACAATACAAGCCAGTATGAGCTGCTAAGTGGAAGAAAAATCAACCCCCCATGTATACTGGACATGAGTCCCACGTCTGTTCAGAAGTGCTAGCTTGCCATCCTGGCACCAGTTCACACGTCTGACAGTAGTTAACCAGAACATGACTATTGCTGGGCCAAAGAGTCAGACAAGGATGAGGGATCGGATGAATTTGTTGGCACCTCTTAGCAGTATGAACTGCTGGGTGGTTGAGACTGGAGCAGGTTGTGGCCTGCAGAGTGGTGAAGTCCAATGGTCAAGAATGGCCTGAGGTAGTCCCCTGAGAAGTACTTTACTGACCCTAACTAGACATACATGACCATACATACAGTGGCTCAAAAAACTGTCTGCATGTTTTGACATTTTTCACTATCTATGATATTGTGTGAGAACAAACAAATGCCTCAAGGACATGCTTATAGCACATTGTAGTATGGCTTCAGGGCTTTCATTTGAGCCCTACACCGTGGGAATAGGTGGAGATATGGTGGAGACATAAGGCTTATAAAATGATGACTCATGTGAACAGTTTTTTGAGTGTATATTAAAACTATATAAATCATTATTTATGACACCACAAAAATCATGCCACTATTATATAAATTATGAAGTGGTGTCATTATGTTATTTTATGACTATATCTAACTATATAAACCAGAATGTCTCATGTATCATAGTCATGATCACCATGAAAGCCATCTCCTCTGCTCAAAGAGATAATATCCTCTCTCTGTCTTATGCTGGCCTCTCTGCTCGCCAAATTTCCTCTAGAACTGGAGTATGCAAGTTCACTGTGGCCAAGTTTATCAAAGAAAGCCACCCAGACAAGGAAAACTCTTGTTGAGGATGTCCATCCAAGCTTATCTCTACTGACAAAAGGGCTATTATCCAACATATCACTACAGGAAAGGCTGATAATGCTGTCCAAGCCACCCATTATATCAATTCCACCATCACTACCCCTGTCTCTTCACAAACTGTGAGGAATGTTCTCAAGGCAGCTCATCTCAAGGCAGTAACAAAGAAGAAAAAGCCTCTTCTCTCCATCAAACATAGGGAGAGAAGACTAGCCTTTGCCTTAGCTCATCAACACTGGACTGTAGAGGACTGGAAGCATGTTATATGGTCAGATGAGACCAAAATCAATAGGATTGGGTCAGATTAGAAGGTATATGTATGGAAAAAGAAGGGAGATGGCCTAACAGACAGAGAGGTTAATGGGACTGTCAAGTTTGGAGGAGGTTCGTTAATGGTATGGGGCTGTATGGGATGGAATGGTGTGGGAATGCTTGCTGAGGTTAAGGGGAAGATGAATGCTTGCTGAGGTTGAGGGGAAGATGAATGCTGAGCAGTATGTGGACATTTTAAATGACCACTTGCTGCCTAGCTTGGCAGAATCAGGGATTGATGAAGAAGATATCATTTTCCAACAGGATAATGATCCCAAGCACACATCTAGAAGAGCTAAGGAATGGTTTGAGGAACATAACATCAATGTTCTTGACTGGCCAGCACAGTCTCCTGATGTCAATGTCATTGAACATCTCTGGGGAACACTCAAGAAAAAGCTTCAAGCCTATGAAAACCCCCCTAAAGGAGTATGGGAATTTTGGGAGAGAGTAGCAGTGGAATGGGGGAAGATCACAGCTGAGGATTGCCAGAAATTAATTGAGAGTATGCCTAGAAGGATAGAGGCAGTAATTAAAGCCAAGGGAGGTCATACAAAATACTAGAATACCTGGTTATTATTGTAAAATACTTAAGTCAAAAAACTGTCTGCATGAGTCACCATTTTGTGAGCCTTGTATCTCCACCATATCTCCACCTATTCCCACGGTGTAGGGCTCAAATGAAAGCCCTGAAGCCATACTACAATGTGGTATCAGCATGTCACTGAGGTTTCTATGTATTCTCACACAATATTGTAAATAGTAACAAATGCAAAAACATGCGGACAGTTTTTTGAGCCACTGTACAGTCATGCCATGTGGAGGGGGGGGAAGACCATGGGAGACGTTGAACCAGGGATTAGTGAAGGATTTGGAACATTCAAGGCAATGAAATTGGGAGAGAAAGGTGTGGACGTGGCCATACAAATAGTCATGCTATAGGGAAGAAAGTGACTCAGAGCATGACAAGGAAGAAGGTGGAAGGACACCTATGACGACAAGCTCAGCAGTACAAACTGTTGAGTCTGTGTGTAAGAAAAAGTTAAGGTAAAGGATGAATGGACTTGGAACTTTGGCAATGAAAAAGCACAACAATGCTAGATAATGTATGTTTGGGATTTGAAAGTGCACAACAATGATAAATAATGTTAATGTATTATGTAATAATTCCACAATTCTACATGTCCTTCCTGCACTTCATTAGACTTACTGTAGTACTATTTCCATCCCCTGGTGTGACTGTATACCATCAAGTCCTTCTCCCTTGGCTATGGCACAATGATTTGTATTGTCATGTCTTCCTTCCATTCACCTGCAACCAACTTTGTCAGGGTGGCCATCGACACATGGTGAAGCTTTCATCACCTGGAGCTTAATGGTTTGTACCATCAAGCTCATAGCCTGAATCCTTGATGACCTTCTGATTGACCAAATCTTTGGCTACTCCCTGCTTTGCGGTCATTTTGCTCTAGAACAATTGTCATGTTGTATTTGGTCACCTGATTGTCCTCCAAACTTCAATTGGTCATATTGTCATATTCCCTTCTCCCCATCATTTTTCCCTGTCATTGTCATTACATGACAGAACACTGTACTATACAAATTTACCCTTGCTTAAATTTATCCTCAATCTAAAGAGTTGTGCCAGCCATTTATCGCTCTGCAATGCAATACATATATTCCTCGACTTCTTCAATTCAAGTTTAGTGGTCTTCATCCACATATTCAATTAAAACCCCACATGTCACTTCAGAGTCCACCCTCTATTGTTATGCTCCACTTCCACTTTTCACGCTGACCTCCATTGTCATCAATCCCTTATAATCCCAAGATTCAGTCTGCACTTCTTTTCCACCCACCTGTCACATTAAATCAGTTTGTACTGTTGCACACTTCCCTCGCTCTCACCTGCTTTCTCCGTTGTCTACCATATTGTTCCATGCGTCAACCCATAGCTGCTACTAGGTCTAACTCTTTGGTTCATACTGTTGTGGTAGTAATCTGGTCATAGTTTTGGTCTACCATGTCATTCTACAAGTCAACCCAACCCTTCTGACCCTTCCATAACTGCCGACCTCAAAGTCTTTGTGTGTGATGAGAAGGTCTTCACTTCTCTCACTGTGCACTTCCTGCCTGAAGTGATTCCCTACCAGCCTCCCTGGAACCCCTGCAATGATTGTGATTATTCTCCCAATGACAGCAATACACCACTCAGTCCTTGCTGGGTGTATACATTGTGTCCATGGTTTCCTGTTGTGCCTTTGAACCTGAGCTTCAATGGGCCCATCTTTGAATGCCTGAACCATACCAGGTTTTCTCTTTGCACAGAGGTCAATGCACAGGGCAAGCATGTGCTCCATCGCAACATCAGAGAAAGAAAGATGGTATGAGCTTGAGAAGAAATTGATCTAGTGCCAGGAGTGTTTGGATGCTGGGATGTTCATTCTGTGGGAGACTATACTTCCACCTACTCCAGCTACATTTGGGTATCTTTGTTCACATGAGAATGCCAAACTTGCTATAAAGGTTGCACTGAAGTCATGTAACACATTTTTATGTACATAGTCAATTCCTATCCCCATTGCATTATGACTGACATTTTTCTAGTAATTGCCACTGCCTGTACATGGCACATTATGAGTCATTGATATCATGGTTCCAATCGCCCCTGGATGTCTGTCTTGATTGATGACCACGAGTGCCCCATACTGGCTGAATGAGTTCTCAAGTTATTACATTCATTTGTGGGAGATCTGTCAGCCAATGTTCAATGCACTGGAGTGTTCATCTCCTCTGTCCACTGCCCATATTTGAACAGTTCTTGATCCCAATATGGGTCCACTGTGTCAGGGGGGCATCTGTCATTGACTCTATGTTGTGTCACTATACTCCCTCCTGGGAAGCTCTCACCTCTGTGACAGAGGCTCTAAAATGGGGCCAAACACCAGCTGACGGCACCTGGGGCCATACTAGCATATCAGGTCCCCCTGACAATAGGTGTCAGTATCTGGATGTCAGAGAAATGCAACCAAACACTAGAAGTTTGTGAACCATTGTAAGCACTTCACAAGTTCTTCTCTATTGACAAGCTCTCCTGGGTGTGTTAGACTCTGGACACCTGGGTGTTTATTGGGCCCAAAATGATACACTGAACTTGCTTTGTCCATGTCATTCCAGAAATGTTTGATGATCAGTTTAGAAATTGTGAGCATGGGCTTGGTTATACTTGTTGTGTAGGACTTTTTCTTGTCAGCACTGGCAGCCATGTATTTGTTTGCATTTATGACTATCATGCAGAGAGCAATGAGAGGCCTAGTGAATAGCCCTTGTGATAATTTTAAGATGGTCTATGCAGGGAGATAGATGCATTACTTGTGCAGGAAGATGCTCATGGTAGATAGAGGATCATTCACTCCAGTGTCTTGATTGAGTGTTCATGCACTTGGTTAGTGAGGAAATTTCCTTTATTTGCATCGACATGTCAAGATAGCTCAACCTCATGCATAAATTCAAAGTTTAAACAGTGAGCTCCCTTGGAAAATGAGGCTGTTGGCATAAAAGCTGCATGGTACTGTCTGGGAGGTTGACTCACAATAAGTCCCCCTCCAGAAGAGTGACCACCTCCATATCCTGGTTGGCCTTGACCTTGTTGCATTTTTCAAGAAGATTTGTTAGCTGTAAGGAATGTTCCAAGAATGTTGTGTGCAAAATCTTGTTTTTGGGGAAGGCCATAATCCACATTTTTTTGCCCAGTACTGGCTGGACAAAAGTGACACCTCTGTCTGAGTCATGGTGGAAATTTGTCATGACCCCAGGGTGATGGGCCAAAGCCCACCCATTGAGGAGGAAATTGTCAGGATGGACCTTGGTGCCAATCAGGTAGTTAGCTGTGGTTTGATTCCATCCATGAACAATACCATGATTGAGTTGTTTAATGAAACAAAGGTTGAGAATGATAATGTCAGGGGACAGACATGTGCTCACCACAAGTGTCCTGGGATTCCCGCTCCTGTATATGGAAGGTTGAGGATGAACTGTATCATGTTTGGGTTGTCCAAGTTGCAGATGAACTCTTCAATTGTTCCCTCAACTTGGGGGTATGTGTAATCCCTTGTGCATTCTTTGATGTCTGTTGTACTGTGTAAGATTGATTGCAAAGCAATGTATCCATAAAAAAGACTGACTATGTATAGAGACACATGCATTGGTCTGTTGGAGTTGGAGCTTCCACTTCTCATGTGATTTTCATTGGTCATTTCTATTTTTATCCCTGAGGCATTGTGCTTCAATGGGGTCTGACATCTTCTTCTCACACCATTTTCTTTTGCTCATGGTATCCTTAGACTTTGGAGAGAGGTGAGACAGTTCAGGATACTTGACTTGATGCAGCATTGTATTGAACCATTCAATGTTGGAGTAATGTATGGTGATCTAGAGATTAATAGCTAGGGGCCCAGAGAGAGATCCCACACCAAAGTCAAACAGAGCATTCAACACAGAGATAGGAAGATACACAAGGCCAGAGTCAAACAAAGCATTTGACAAAGAGAGAGAGAGAGAGAGAAAACAGATCAAATACTGCAGTCAAATGAAGCATTCAATGTTGTAGAAATGGATAATTGTATGTCAACACAGAATTACTGGGTTAAGATACAGCTGTTCAAAAGTACAAGGGACATAGTTAGTTGACAAGTAAAGTGTTAATCAATGAATATGGGGAAGGTCACATATTACATAAGTTGCCACTTAAGGTGGGTTTAGATCCACATCAGCAAATCACTGAGTTCTATTTCATACCTTATAAACTACTTAAGAATAGTATTAAGGGTGGCCAAGCAACATAAGGCACTGTTTTTGCAACTATTCACATCTCTGACTTGATGATTACATTTTTCTTGTCGTCCAATTATACCACCTACACTAGTTATATTCCAAATGTCAGAAATAATGTATGCAATAGCTACCAGTTGGACATTTGATCAGGTCTCACACAGTAGACCTACTGTACTTGTCAGCATTTGAAGTGCCCATGGCAGGCCATTGGCTGGCCAGGAAAGAAGACATGGCAGTTGGCAGCACCACATTCATATCTATGGCTTTTTCTCACCACGTGACAGATGGCTACTGCACTGTGATTGGTGAATCAGATCAAAGCAGATTACACTGTACTACACATCCAATATCATTGGAACTTTGCTCATCCTCTTCACCTTCTGCATCCAATTCAACAAGCTTGTAAAACTCCAGCTCATCATCCAGGGATGTCATGCCTATCCTCTCTGTCAATTTCATCCAGGTATCATCCAAGAAATTGAACAGTTGTTGTAGCATGATTTATTTGAATGCTAGGGTTGACTTGCCATGTTCCTGGAAATTGATTATTGAGTGCTTTGGCAATTGATCTTCCAT
Organism: Suillus subaureus; assembly: GCF_016647635.1. NCBI lineage: Eukaryota > Fungi > Basidiomycota > Agaricomycetes > Boletales > Suillaceae > Suillus > Suillus subaureus. The sequence goes on along the minus strand of NW_024538603.1, from coordinate 246,252 downwards.
GGTGTTCCAAGTCTCAATGGTGCCAGAATAGTTGTCAGGGTAAGTGGATGGTTCAAGGTTGAACTCAAAACCATGGAGGCTATATATGAGTTGCATGAAATCAAAATCTCATCTTCTATCTGTGGGGACAGGGAGAAATAACTGCCCCTTGGATCAGGGTGGGTTCTGCACCTATTCATAAGAAATGTTCATCAGTGCAAATTTATTAGTGAACCTTCCAGGCCTCCAGTGACTGACCTGACTGACCTCTGACTGATTTGACTGACCAAGCTACATATGGCTATCTCAATCTTACATCATTCACTCAGAGTTATCTGGACTGACTTGTCAGACTGACCCTTAAACTATATATGGTGATCTCAGTTTTACATGATCATTTCAACTGAGAGTTATCCAGACTGACTTGACTGACCTTCTACATATATTGGCTATCTCAATCTTACATGATTGTTCACTCAGAGATTTCCAGACTCACTTCACTGACCTTCCACATATATTGTGATCTCAATCTTACATGATCATTCAACTCAGAGTTATCCGGACTGACCTGACTGACTTTGTGCATACTTGACCTGGGCAGTTCATGGGCTCAATTATCTTTCTCTATGTTGAGTGTGAATGTGAGTCTTGGAAGGGATTGGAAATCCATCAATATTGGTGTGATAAGGAAACAAAACCATGAAAAGTCACAGTTCAGGTCCAGACAGCACATGTGTCACTGGGTTTCTTGAGATAGTTGGGCAATGTTGAAGTGCAATAGACTGATCAAAATATTGTCCTAGGACAATATTTTACATTACTCACCAGGAGTCCAAATTATATAAATGATTTCTAAAATAAGTGATTAATTAATGTGTCACTGTTGAACCTGAACTGTGAACTTGGCCAAATTTGGCAGCCTGATCATGCAAACCCCAACATTTGACAATGGGCCACCTGCAAGACCTCTGCTTCATAATATGACAGACATCAGTACCTCAGTCCAAACCCTTGGTTTGTTGAACATTCAGTGTTTGACTGTCCTGACTGCAACTTGTGTTGAACATCAATGTTTGGCAATTGTTATATGTGCACTGCTCTCATTGAATGTTACCTGTTTGATATTTAATTTCAATCCATGGCTTCAAAGTTATATTTGGATCAACAGGACGCCTTCACAACACTGAATTGGACAAGTATGAGTTTTCAAACTAGTCACTCCATTTGAGCATCATGCATGGCTGCCCTCTTGTCAAACATTGCCATTTGATGTTTCTCAAAAACAACTCTGACCACCCTCTGGTCAAATGTCTCTGTTTGATCCTTCTCAAAAATAAATCTGGCTACCCTCTGGTTAAACATCACCCTTTGGCTTTTCTTAAAAACTACTCTGGCCACCCACACCACTCTCATCAAACATTACCATCTGATATCTGCTCCTAATCCATGGCTTCAAAAGTTACACTCCATGCATATTTCAATCAATAGGACACCTTCATAACACTAAAGCAGTCCATTCGACACTTGTGCATTTCCCTGATGGTTAGTTGGCTCCAGATCATGCCTGATGTCCACTTGGAAGACCTTTATTTTGTAATATCAAAGTAGATGTCTCATCATCGTTCCACAGTTTTGGCAAGAGAGCACAATGCCCTCATTTCAACCTGAAGAAGCATGCAGCTCCATACATGACTTCACCAATCCACGACACTAAAACCTGCTGTCTCTGATAGGCTCAACACCTACACCCTGGTAAAGACATGATGTGTACCCCAGCAAGTCCTGGAACATCATGGCACAGGGTATATTCTAACTCTGGCAGATCAACCAGGTCAAGCATTAGATGTGCCAATACCTGGGGTAGCAGCTAAATGTGGGAAGGATGTCATATCCCATATTCCCTTGAACAAGGTCTGGCTTCAGCTTGTGCACTGCCCCTATTTTCCACTCACACTGTGTATGGTGACCTTGCAGCTGCACTTTGTAACACTTGTCTTTCCTCTGCACTTGGGCATGTCCAGCTGCTGACATATCCACTTTCACTGCTATCAGTCACCACTGGATTTACCAGGACTATATATACCCTGCATCATCATCACTTGCCCCAAGATCATTTTGGGACCATGCTTCACTTACTTGGATTGTCATCCATATGCCATGTCAGTAGTGCATTACAGTATTTCATACACATATAAATAACCATCTATACCTAGCAGTATTAATGGGCCCAAGGTTGTTCTGGGACCATGCTTCACTTATTCATCATCACATGGGGTATGAACTTTGCCTGATAAAGCAGACAGAAAGGGGGACCCACCAGTGTATGGTGTATGAGTCCAGTTTTGACATGGTGATGTCCAAGTAAATTTATTAAAAGGATAAAAATGAGTGAATTATTCAGCATGGTCACATATGAACATCAGTCTATCTATGTGCTCTACAATCACCACATTCAGCAAATTGTACACATAGAGTCATACAACACAAAATAAAACTCAGGAATCTACCATGCTACACACATGTTCAGAACATTCAAGGTGCCAGTGTAGATTGCAGGGCTTCAAAATGATGTAATGTCTTGTGGTGGATTGTCACACCAGATAGCATCTCCTTTACTGTGCATTGGTAGGACTGGCAAATCAACTTCGGACATTGTTATTTTAGCTAGATATCAGTCAGTAGAAGTGTTCCTGGCATTTCTGAGGGTGAAAGTGGTGCAAGTTTGCCTTTCTGACACTGATAAGTGTGCCAAGATGTCCCCAAACTGTATATATTGTATTATAACACTCATTCAACACAATTTTTTGAGAAGAAAAGTACATAGAACTATTCATTGACATTGCAGGACTATTTGATTCTGAAAGACTCAGTGAGGCGATTCATGATGATTTGTGCTGACTATGACAATGAGGACTTGGTAGTGTATGTACTACAGGTGTTTTGCTAGTGTCCATACAAATGACTTGTTACCTTATTAAGCAGGCAAGAAGTTCCTTCCTGTCACTTTGGTAAGTTGAATAATGCAGGACAGATAAGTCTTATTTCTATTGTTGCCACATGTGGATATTATGTAGATCATCTTGTCATTGTATTAGTCACCTTCATGAGTTTCATTTTGACTTGTAGTTGACTCACCAACAACCTCAACTCTGGACTTCTAGCTAGTAATTTCCAGCTAGTCATCCATTTATACAACTTCAAACGCTTCATTTGACTTCAGCCATGGATCTATTTTTTCTCTCTCTCTCTTCGTTGAATGCTTCATTTGACTCTAGCCTTGGATATTTTCCCTACCTCTTAAGTGGCAAATTATGTAATATGTGACCTTCCCCACATTCATTGATTAACACTTTACTTATCAACTGCACCCCTCACACTTTTTGAACAGCCATATCTTAACCCAGTAATTCTGTGTTGACATAAAACTATCCATTTCTACAACATTGAACACTTCATTTGACTTCAGCATTGGATCTACTTATTCTCTCTCTCTCTCTTCGTTGAATGCTTCGTTTGACTCTGGCCTTGGATATTTTCTCTATCTCTGTGTTAAACACTTCATTTGACTTCACCCTTAGATCTATTTTCTCTCTCTCTTCATTGAATGCTTCATTTGACTTCCAGATATCTTCTCTGTGGCATGGCTTGTGACAAACGGCCAGCAGTCAGACCTTCAACGGTCAGTCACAGTAATGCACCTTGCAAGCTGATCCAAGCCATGACTGTTAGTCAACTGTGTCCTGTTGAGCTGCCTGCTCTTGGTCAGTCCACAAAGTCATCCTGTATTTTTTGTGTCTAACTACCTGCTACAGACAAGAGCACAACATCATCCAAAGCTTCACCCTAGGGAGACACTGACCCATGGCAAAGCATGGAGCCCATTCCTAAGCATCTACAACATCCCCCTCTGCATATGTCAGCTCCACAATTCTTCATTCTCATCTAACATTTCCTGTTAGTTGTGATGGCACAGCCTGGTAAATTCTGGCCAGATGGACAAGAACCCCCCCTCACAGGCCAAAAAGTCAGCAAACGCACATTTGTGACAGACAGCAAAGGCAAGCCCAGCAAGGAGATAACTCACAATTACCCTGAAATAGGTCACCTCAAAACCACGCAGTGCTTGAAGCAAATATTTCACCCAAGAACTGGTGACATTCTGCTGTACCACAATTATTCCGACTACAAAGACAGCAAATCTGACTTTGATGATGAATACTTCCAAATTTTGAATGGTATTAAGATCCATGTTGCTCAAGGGGAAGAGAGACTGACTCAGAGGGGCTTGGCCTCAGCTCGTACGCTGTGCCCCTTACCCAAGTATGTGCCCTTTATTTCATATGAGGTCTGAGGATGGTCTAAGGAAGTCCAGAGGACTTCTGGAGGCTGGCTACTCTGCTGGAGAGCGCTAGAGGACTTCTGGAGGAGCATGGGAGAGTTCCCACTGCAAGGTAATACTTCTATATGAAACAGGGTGGAAGGATAGGAGGTCCAAAGGTCTGGAGGACAGGAGGACAGGAGGACAGGAGGGCAGGATGACGGAGGACAGGACGTCTGGAGGTATGAAGGACAGGATGTCTGAAGGTACAGAGGGCAGGAGGATAGGATGTCCAAGGGTTAGGAGGACGGAATGTCTGAAGGTATGGAGGGTGGAACATCTGAAGGACAGGATGCCCAGAGGTACGAGGGACAGGAGGTCTGAGGTCCAGAAGGAATAGGGGCTACATTGGACTTCGTCTGATGTAGAAACAAACAGGGGTAGACTACCCTAAGGTAGAGTTGGAGAGACAGGGATTGGACCTAAGTCCGGAAAGAGGGTAAGTGCCAGAAAGGTGGAGCTCTGGCCTAGGGAATCAATCCCTAGGCCTGATAGGTAGGACAGACTTGGGTGGACCAAAGTCCAAGAGAGGATTGGGCAAGTCTAAGTTGATATTCAAACTGAGGAACTACAGGAGTATCTACAGGGGTTATATACTGAACAATATCTGAGGGGATCAGTAAGCAAAGGAGCAATGCTATGTACGAGCATGTGGAAACACATTAGTAAGTAAGTCAGAACATAAGTAAATGAACTTGGAGATGAGGACTCATACAAGGATCAATAAGCAAGATGGAACAAGAGGTAACCGAAAGCTGGAAGGCAGAGAATGCCTAAATGGGGATAGGCACAGGATATTGGACAGAGGGTGGGAATAGGTCCGGAGATCTGGGGATCCAGAATACAAGAAGGTGTATATAGTCCGGAATCCGAGATGAGGTGAAGTCTGGATGTCTTGCTGGATGGAGTGCACACAGGGCAGACAGGATAGGGTTGTACAGATCAGGCTAGCAGTGAGGATCCGGAGGTCCAGAGCTCAGGGGTAAATCTGGAGCATAGTCGATCCTGCTGAGGTGTGGAGTACACAGCAGAAGGGGATCTGGGAATGAGTCAGATATGGGGTCCAGACATAGGCTCAGAAGGCGTGGGAATATGATGGAATGTGGGTCCAGATTGTGGGATATGACAGATGGTGTACATGTCAATCCTGGCCGAGCCGCTGATCTCTTGTTGGGTTCAAAAATCACTCTGGCAGGTGATGACACCAATAGTGCAGAAGTTAATGATGGTGTTGTCACAATGTCTTCCAAGGCAACCACCCATTGTCATCCACCAGAATCCATGCTCCTCATCCAGTCACATGCACTGCACACATCAGCACACCTTTAAACAGCTGGCCATTGGATCAATCAAGGAAAGAAATTCCCACCCACTGCACTGTTCACACCATATGCCCTCCAGCAGCTGTGCATGGCAGTTTTCACTGTTCCTATGCAGATACTAGCACCATTGCTCCTGCCTCAGGACATCTCCATTGAGGACCTGATTAATTTCCCCTTACCTGGCATTTCAATGTGGCAATATAGATGTGCTATAACCTTTGAAGACAGTTTACCTACAAGGCAGGATTTGCCTTCCAGGGAACTGCCTTGAATGGTGGACATTCAAGTGCTTTGTGATAACTTTGGACAGGCCCTCCTTGATGGAAAGTGCTTGATACTTGATCCTCACTTCAAGAATAAATTGCTGCCTTTGTGGGTGATCAAGTTCTGGTGGCAGTTGCACTGTGTATACACCAGCAAGACACAATGGGAAGGTGCACAGCATTGGCTACAGGATCTGGTAACTGCAAATAGGGATGTGCAGATGTTTCACGAGGCAGCAAAGCAATTATGCAGATTGCCTGCAAACAAGCTCCTCTGCAGTCCCCTGCACACTCTGGCAGATGCACTCATTTCCTCATAAGCTTTCTATTGATCTCCCAGTGGTTATCAGAGCCTGTCATCAACACCATGGTAGCCAATCTAGTCGCTCAGTTAGATGTCAATCAGTGTGACTTCGTTATCACCTCTACCAGCTTTATTGATGCCATCCTCTCCACAAAAGACATTTCATACCATGAAAAACCACATGACCAACTCCTAAAATTTGAGAAGGCTGCAAAGAAGTATAGATACCTTTGCGCTCCTGTGCATCTTCATCTGATAGCACATTTCATTGCTTTTGAAATTGACTTTCATGCCAGGACTTTTAGATATGGTGAGTATCCACATTTGTTAGACTTTTATTTCATGCAAACCAACTTTGATACAGGTGATTCTCTTTATCATCAACAGAAAAGCAGTTCAGAATATATTATGATGAGGCTCCAATGGTGGTTCAAGAAATGATTCAATGGCAAATTCACCAATTAATAACTACTGCTTGTGTGAGCTGTTTGTGATCAACACAATCGAGCATTGCATCTTTGTATATCCACTGGGTGTTCCTAACCCTACCTTTGAGAGAGCTAGGTGGTTCACCCTGATGGCAGAAGATCAGAATTAAGATTCAGAAATCTTGCCAACTCCAGTGACAGCACCTGTGTCTGGTGAGAAATTAGGGATAATGAAGCCAGCTACCAAGGGTGTGTTGCTGTCATGCCAAGTTGGTATGAAACAGGAGTCTGATATTCATCATGTCACAAACATGAAATTCTCGTATCTCAAGAAAGAAGCAAAATGGCAAGTGGTATGGAATGAGGCCTCAGCAGTGTCTGAGCAGGAAAGGTTGAAATGTGAACAGGCTGAGTGTCACAAGGCCCAGAAAATGGAGAAGGAGGAGATTGAGATTGAGAAGCTCAAGAGGGAGAAGATGGAACTTGACAGGATTGAGAAGGAGCAGGAGAAGCTGGATCTCAAAAGGATCAAGAAGGAGAAGATGGAACTCCACAGGATTGAGATGGAGAAGGAGAAGTTGAAGCTCAAAAGTTTCAAGAGAGAGATGATGGCACTTGACAGGATCGAGAAGGAGAGGATTGAGCTCAAGACTCTCCAACAAGAGAAGGCACTGTGGGATCATCCTGTGGGTGGTGTTTCCATGGATGATGGCAATGACATGGAAGTTGATGTGCCCCCCATGTCTCAATCTCTCAATATGGAGGTCGAACCTGGCAAAATTCCATCATACTCCAATGCCCCCTGTCTCCACAAAGGCAAAGGCAAGGCCATTGATCACAGAGATTGATCTCCTGATTTTCACCATACAGAACACCTGCGTTATTCAAAATCTCCTCACTATAGAGCCTCATCCTACAGGGACTCCAATGTTCATCAGCCAGTCTCTCTGCCTCATTGACCTTTGACCTACAGAGACTATTCATCAACACAGTGGCACCATGGCATCTCCACTCATTGTGGTTGATCATGTTCCCCAGTTTTCTCTACTTGCCACAGTCGTTCATGCTTGCCAGTTGGAGCTTGAGTAAAATATCAACAGTCCATGCATTACCAGAGTCTGAGCTGTTGAAGAATCCATCACTGTAAGTTTTCATTGACTTCCATGCTTATCTACGACTAACATTAATTGTTGTAGCACATTCTCCTCATTATGGCCATCTGGGTACAACACTCCAACAGACCATTGCTGTGAGTTTTTAATATCATTGGTCTGGCTATACAACTAATTGTAATGTGTGTAGCTCTTATCTCTGGGTCCTCTGTTGCAGGTCCCTCAGTGCAAGTATCATCCACTGTGCCATCAATTCCTACCCACTTCCATTTGCCATAAGTGTGATATTGAGTGCAGTTTTTGACTGTTATGGTCATGTATGCCCCTATTCATTTTCTCCTTACTATCCTTGTATTATGTCATGAGCTGCATGATGCTGCCACTAGATCTGTCTCATTTGTATTACATCACGATCACCATTGCCATTGCTAGATGACTCATTTCTTATCTCTGACTCATTGTTGACTTATGCCTGCCCTGAAGCATCTATAGTTATATATATAGTCAACAATGTACTTAGTAGTTCTTTACTTTAATCTTACTAGGTTTTCACCTGGACATTCTCTTGCTTAGGACCTCCAATCCTAAGTCATCTGAGCCAATATTCAAGCCGGAGACACTCTCTTTGTCTTGTCTTATGACCTTTGCATTTGCAAGGTCTTGACTATAACTTCAGCTGTTGCTCTTATTGAGCTGCTGTTGTTACAACTATCCTAGTTTGTAACATTGACAGGATACCACAGTACCCTGCTGAGACAACAACCACTCAGTGGATCATCAAGAATACCAACTGCCTCAAGCAGTTCAACTTTCCCAGTCCCCTTTCCTCATCACTGACAAACCACCATATAAAAACCACATTCTCCACATCATCTGCAATCCTTCATACACATTTTTAAATGTCATCTCTCATGGTAGATTGGTCATCTCTAAGAGGACCAAATTAAGACTGCGTCTGTGGAGAGCGCAATATCTGGACATACCATTATGGTATTTCACTATTCAATGTCTCTCTCAAGGACTCAATTGGCAGGTTTTTGTCAACCCCCATCACCTCATCGGCCCTCATTATGGTATCCTGGCTCCTCACCCCATCCATCTCGATGCCAAATATCCCCACCTTCAACATATGGACAGCGATGTGTTTACCCAGTATGAGGATAGGGTCAAATACTTTTTCTGCCTTCCATTTTCCCAGTGTGCATTTACAATGGGTGGTCTGCTGTGGCGGCTTGCAGTGCACTATGGGCCCAACAACCTGTTTTCATCTGCCTTGTCTGGACCATCCACCGATGCTTCCATACACTGCAATGTTGATCGCAATGGCATGAACATCGACGATACAATGACAGAAGATCACATCAATTTTCTGATAGGCCTCACCAGTGACAACCACTCTTGATGGCCTCCTCTGAAGTTCTTTGAGATATACCAGTCATGGGAAGGAGAATTGTCACTGACTTGGGAGACCTGGTTCTTGGAATGTATTGCCATAATTCATAATCGCAGTAAGCTCATGTTCATCCACCATGCTGACTGGTCCAAAAAACCTCATTGACACACCACAATTGCATATAGTAAAGAGAGTATGGCTGGAACCAAGGCTCATGTGCGGCGGTTTATGCAAACAGGTTGATGATCTGCATCCTTTCATGGGTTCATTCACAACTTTAGCTTAGGGCAGCAAGCTTGTTTATTACCATAGCCTATTACTTTGTTCATTTTTATCCACAGACCATATAACACATATGCATAAATGGTTTTTATAGTCATTATTGACAGAATACATAACTTGTTGCAGGGATGGCAACTCCGTCAGGCAAGTGTCAGTCCTACGACAGTCAAGTCAGTCATTTTATTATAGGTGATTTTTGTAAGTGGGTTAGGGTGAGGCACAGGTGTTCTTCCCAATTTTGAAAACATGAGTCACAAATATGTGAAGTCCTGGATGTGCAAGCCAGGATTCTAACTTGCTGCTCCGCAGCATCTGCCCTGGTATGTTGAATTCAGAGAAATGCCCTCCTCCATCTGGATATGCACTGCGATGTCACTCACCTTTTTTGATGTCTCTAAGGCCATGGAGAATGGTGTTGAGACCAATTCTCATGCACCCTCACATAATCTTGCAAGAACAGCACTTTTACAGGAGATAGTGCCTGACCATAAAATGCACTTGGCTGGCTCAGTGTCTGGCACAAATACTTTGGAATGGGGCTCCCAGCTCCCACAAAAGTGGAGAGGATTGTGATTTCATCTGCCTGAAATGGCCCAGTCCCTGGAAACTGCAGTATAAAAGTGAATAATCAGGCTCCCAATGGGATGACACCAACTGATATCCACATGTGCCACATCAATTGTCTCCAACTCCTCAATCTCAGCAATATCAATAAAACTCTGCTTGATTGCGCATGCATACATGCCCATCTTTTGCACATCTCCTCTAATATTGGCATAGTCAAATGCAAATGCAATAGGTAGGGTGGCCAGCCTGATGCTCAGATACAGAGGGTAGCATCTTGAGGTAGCAGGCAAGAAGTGTGTGAGGAGGATGTTTTGTGCATTCACGCTGTTCACCACAAGTTGAGCAAATGTCTGGGTGAATAGCAGGTGAATGCACCTCTTGCCTATGTCAATTGCCTGCCCAAAGGTGCTGTGCATCTTGGCACATGTCATGTCAACTTAATTATGAGTTGTAGTGGCTTCATGGATGAGCAGGGTAGCTCCAGTGCCTGCCTGCACAAGCTCTTGAGTTAAGGCTGTGTCATCCGAGAACCTGGGCATGTGGAGTCAGTAACACAACAAGTCAAGAAAAAACAATGCCATACATGATAGGTGGTATAAGGTCTACAAGGCTTTGGCTGTGCAAGAGTGACTACCAAGGGGAAACCACATTGGTATTCATGGCAGACAGTTAAGTTATAACTTACATGGCCATAGCAGATACATGAACCAAGTCCTCATAAGGTCAACTTGCTTGTAGATCTCTGGACATGCGCAAATAGCACAGGCAGTATAACGCTCAGATTTTTCACCACCAGTTTGGTGAGTATTCCTCAGCATCATGTCTAGAACCCTGGATGTGTCCATGTTGTTCACATGTGGTGGAGTTTTGATCTACCTGTTTTGCTTTGTCACTAGCTGGTCTATGATTTGTCAAACCTGCTCCACATAGGTTGCAGTGGATATATCAGTGGTTCACATAGACAGAATCAGGTTTGCTGATGATCTCACTCAGGTCGATTATATTGTTCATGGTTTGTGGTTCGCAGTGAGTAAGGCATGCTAGAGGATAAGGTATAAGCTCAGTTTTACAGTGGCAACAACAAAACCCAATTAGGAAATTTCCAACATCTTGATGACAAATTTCATTCTACTTATGCACATGGTTCAATCATTACTTTTCTCTTCTGTTTTCACAACTCCTCATGACATCTTCACTTAATGCCTGCTCTCACTTCTACTCACAAATGAAATCACCTTCAACACCCATCTGACCATATCACTCATATGGTCATTGTCCCCATCATCCTCCATCCCAACCAAAATGTAGATTCAGGATGTCAGCAATTCAACAACCTTCCAGCCCAATATATACCATTGTCAAGTCCTTTTTGCATACAAGTCCTACTGCTTCATTTTTGTGTGTTTGTGTTTGGCTCAATTATTTGATTCTGACACTGCTGTCTCTAGCTTCTACTAATCAGGACCAAATTACTGATCCCCTCCATCTGCAGCACATCTATTCCTGCTTCACAGGCCTGTGGTTTACCAACTGCCAGCAAGACCTCAGTTCTCTCACCTTTCCATCTGCAGGCAGCATTCTCAGTCAAGTGAGGACAGACTGGAGAATTCTGGGGATGAGTGACCCAGTGAACAGCTTGGCACTTCCTCCATATAACTGACATTCTCGAAGTATCATCATGCAGCAGGACAATATTTTATTGATGTAGGTGATTGGTCTTTCACTATCTATATGAGTTGAATCATTATGGGTGTAATGTTTTCCTAATAACAGTTTTACATAATTAATGACTGTCTGGTCCATAATCCTGACTATGATGCATAAAGCTTTAAATTGACCAAGGTAGTCTCTGAGGACATCAACCAATGCTACACCATTAAAGATGCATGTTGTGATAATTCTTTCAAAGTGGCTCTAGTAATGGTAACTACATAGCTAGGATCCAAGGGCCAAAGGATGATCAATGATCCTTGCTCATGGATAACTCACAGAAACATAGGTGGTACTTGGAGTTGTATCAGAGGAGGGCCTCCTACATGTTGACATTCCACAATAGGTCATGCATTTCATCTATGTAGTGACAGCTGATAGATGTGCCAAAAACTGGATCATCTTGCACTATGTGCAAGGACAATCATTCCCCTTCTCAGATGTGTAGGTTTTGGTATTGACAATTTTTGACCTGACATCATAATCATCCACTAAGTCAAATATACACCACAAGGAATACCAAGCAAGGCCAAGTTGTCAATGGATAATGGATCAGGACCTGGGGAACCAATTCTTTTTGTCACACTAAATGAACTCCATGTGTTCGGCTTCTTTCTGAGTGTCTTTGGGCACCAAGTTCAATAGTGTTTGCAGTTCTACAGAGTTCTTGACTGTCATATAGATGGTTCAGCAAGTCCTTAATGTGGGAAGATCAGTGTGCATGCTGGTTGATAAGAGGGGGCGACTCACCATAAGATTTCATGTATGGAAGAAAACCAAGAAAATGGCAGGCACAACTCCTCTACAATAGGGCAAATACCAGTGAAAAGTATCAGCCCATGACAGGATGCTGATTCTTGGTTCATTATTGAGACCAATTGAGAAGACATAAACAGTTCTGTCCTTGTGGTGGCATTGTCCAATGACACAGATTGCTGATATTCAAATTACCATTTCATTGACGTTATCAACCTCAGTGATGAACATTGTCTTCATCAGATTTGATAGGTATAATGAGTCAGTACTCAACTAAGTTACCTCCACCCACTGTGCTCTGGAGATCAGCTTCAATGCATCTTCCTTGAATCCTCTTGACTGATTATACTATTGCCACCTCAATCCTTGTGCTGGTGTAGGGATTTCATTTACTGTGGGCTTGTATAGGCAGATATTACTTAGTGTTATGTTCGCATTTTGGTGCTCACATAATCATCATAGTTTTCACTATCTACCAGTACCAGTCTGAGACTGAGAGTTATTAGCATGATTTCCTATCCTCTCTGAGTACTGAGCTTAGTCCAGAAACCCTTTATGGTTGAATAGCAGCTAGGCATAGCACATTTAGCCCAATATTAAAAGTCTACTTTCCAGTTCTCTTCTTGTTGTGTTTCCCACACCAGGGTCTCAGACTAGCATATTAGCACCCTGTGATATGAAATGAAGTCTGGATGGGCTGATTGTGTACAGTCCAGCCATAGCAAACTGGTACCTGTGGCCCTTGAATATAAGGAAAAAGACTAAGACATGAACAACACTAGTACTGCTGAGCCAGCCAGCCCTGTGACAGTCACGGCTGTGCCAAACAAGAAGAGAGAAGATAATGAAAAGATGCTTGACTCCATAATCCTTTAACATGGACTGACAAAAACTTTACATGTCACGCAGTCATTAGATCAGGATAGCTGAGTTGTGTGGACTTTACCTTTCTGGCCCAGCCAATTATTTGCAATTACCTGTGGTTAAGTGAGTATTTGTTATTCTCTTCCAGAACTGCAGGACAAATCTCAATCAAAGGTATGAGTAATAGTGCTTGTGATTGATGAAGAGATGAGGTTCTGGCAAAGCTGTCATATATTGTGTGACAGCTGACAGGTAGCTTTGTCATGGCAAGGGCTAAAACAGTCCCTTGCCATGACCAATTTTTCCTTTATTCTATGTGTCTGTAACTATGATCTATCATGTGCATCTCTTTATGTAATAGCAGGGCAAAATGTTCCTTGCTTTGCAAGGTAATACTCAGCCATTCCATGACTTTGTATACATTGCTCTGGGCTAATATTTAGTGCTTTCAGCATTGAATCAACCAGAAGCTCCTCCTTATGGCAATATTATGTTACTGTCAGGTTTGCTATCAGTAGCACTGACACTTTGGATGCTATAATATCAGTGCCATGGCAGACTTGACTAATAGATTAATTCATTGAATCTTAAACCTGCCAAAAATTTCAAAAATTTTGGTCTTACATGTATGGTATCATAACAAGTTGTTGCACATTTTTTAGCTTTTTACTGGTGAGTTTATCTAGGAACCCACTAGTATGATGTGCAAATGGTGCCAAGATGCATACCATTGTGATACAGCTTCCAAGTAGGTTCATCTGGAGGCACCTGCCAATTCTAGCCCTGGCTCGAACTCAGAGGACTTCAATGGTTCACTTGAAATCTGGTTATCCAATGGGCAGTCTATAGTGTGCTGCAAACGATCACATACTCCAGTGCACTCTTCTTGCCCCCTACCACCATCTGTCCCTTGTTAGCTGGAGTGAGAATGTCATTTTGGCAGTATGGTATTGTCTGTGACATTACTTCTAGTCTTGTGCCTGCTTCTCACCTGTCAGTTCACATGAAGCACCTCCACCACAGGCAGAAGTTAAGGAATCGGACACCTTCAGCAATTAAATCAGTTCTAGTTACTCACCTCCTCAACAGCCACTATCTTGCATCAACAATGCCCTGTCCTAGCCTCCCTAGTGATTTATCTAAGCCCATTCAGGGTCTTCAGCCAGAGTAGTCATCTTATTGTCCACACCTGGGGTGTCATCATTGGTATGCTGTAACAGCAGGGAAGTCTTCCACTAAGGGTCAGTATGCCCAAACCAGAGCACACATCACTGTAGCCCACCCTGAAAATGCCAAAACTTATCTGGCTGGGGTCTTTGAAATGAGATGGATCTACTGTTCATTTTGCAAAACTGTCAATCATAAAGACCCATTATCCTCAGTGGTCTGGCCTTTTATCAATGACTATGCTCCTATATCCTTGCTGCAAGCTGGTGTTGTGGTGAGGTCCTTTCACATGCAATGTACGGTTTCTGTCCATAGTCAATACTTCACAGACCTTGGGTGGCAGAAGTTTATTGCTAGCCTGGGCCTACAACCAGGTGTCCTTCATGGGTTGACTAGGCTTAGAACAAAGAAAGAGGCACTATCCTTGGAGGGAATGGAAAGGCAGTTTGAGCTCAGTCTTATTATCATTCAGAAGCTCTACAGGTCATATATTGTGGACATCCAGAGCTATCTATCTTCCAAAAATGATGCACAGTTTCATCAAGCAGTAACAATGAAGTGAGCACTCTTCATCTTCGTTTGTGCATAGCTCATAGTCTATTTAGCACCAAGGCACACTTCAGACCATTGGGCCAAGTGTCCTACTACACCTACTCTAGGCCTCTGTCTCACTGTGTCTGTATGCTAATCAGATGGACCCATGCTGAGCACACCAGGGCTTTGGCACCATTCAGTGCTCTTTATATCAGATGGAGTCTGGCCTAGGAGTATGCTACCAACATGCTTTATCATTACCTCATTCAAACTGAGGTTCCCCATCCTGCTGCACTTCTCCAACTTCTGCATCAACTGCTTGTGACCCTCATCAAGCAGAAATTTACGAACCTAGAAACAATGGCATGCCCAACAGACTAGACCCTATGTATCAGCTCACTAGCTGACAATGGTGGCTTTCTACTTGCTTCCACCACCATCAGGATCTGTGCTATGCTGCAGCACAACTTCTATTCCATTATCATTCACTCTACTTGACTTGAGGACATTGGCTACTAACATTTAATTCCATTTCATTTAGATAATTTCACCCTGGTGTCATATCCTGTATACCAGACATAGATCCTATCATATTCCCACGCTTTCTGGACCTATTTCTGGACCCCATATCTAACTCATTCCTGGATCCCCTATCCTGTCCACCCTACACACATTCTGTCCAGCAAGACATCCAGACTTTACCTCCTGCTCAGATTCCAGACTACATCCACCACCTCATATATCTCAGTCCTGTTTCCATCCTGCCTTCTGGATCACCAGATCTCCAGACCTCTGGATATTAACTAGTTACTATCTCTGGACCTATTCCTGCCCTCTATCCAAAATCCTGTGCCTATCCCCATTTAGGCATCTCCACCTTTCTGGTTCTCAGTTATCTCTGTTTCTATCTTGCTGATTGATCCTTGTACAAGTCTTCATCTCTGAGTTCATTTAGTTATGTTCCATCTTACTTACTAATGTGTTTCCACATGCTCATACATAGCCTTACTCTGTTGCTTACTGATCCTCTTGGATATCCTCTAGTATATAACCCCTAGTACAACTCCTGTAGAGTCCTCAGTCTGAATATCATCTTAGATCTGTCCTTATCACCTTAGATCTGCCCAATTATCTTCTGGACTTCAGTCCATCTGAGTCTTGTCCTTTTCCATAAGGCCTAGGGATGAATTCCCTATGCTGGAATTCCAGACCTTTAGATTTGTCCCCTATGTCTCTGTCCCAAGTCTAGGGATTGCTTCCCTAGGCTAGAGTCTTGCCTTTCCAGCACTTACCCTCTCTCCAGACTTTGGTCCACTTCCTGTCTCTCTGACTCTACCTAAGGGTAGTCTACCTCTGTTTGCTTTTACATCAGACTTCATCTGATATAGCCCCTATTCCTTCTGGACCTCTGGACCTCCTGTCTTCTGTACCTCTGGACCTCCTGTCCTTCAGATGTTCTGCCCTCCATACCTTCAGACATTCTGTCCTCCATACCTCCACATCCTGTCCTCCTGTCCTCCAGGCCTCCTATCCTTCCATCCTGTTTTCCTGTAGAAGTATTACCTTGCAGTGGGAACTCTCCTGAGCAATTCCTGCATTCCTCCAGAACTCTCCTGCACTCCTCTGGATGTTTCCTGCACTCCTCCAGAAGTCCTCCAGACTTTGTTAGGCCATCATCAGACTTCCTCTGAAATGAAGGGCACATACTTGGGTAAGGGGCACAGCATATGAGCTGAGGCCAAGCCCCTCTGAGTCAGTCTCTCTCCTTTGAGCATGGTTCTTAACACCTGGATCCTGTACCAGATACAGATGAGGCATCTCAGCCTATGGAGGAGCTGGTTGCTGCCCCAGATGAATGGAAAGGTGCTGATGATAGTATGGTAACATGATTCCTGGAAGTGGAGGAAGAGTTTGTAGATGGTCACAATGATGGTATAGATGCAAAGGAGGGAGAGTCTATGCTACCACATAAAGCTGAAGGCAGATGGGACTTTGAAAAAGAGGAACCTTCTCATTCTTACTATCTAAATGGTGACACTGCAGAGAACCTAGGTGAGGCATGAATTAAGGTTGGCATACAGTGCACTAATATGGGTGACATATTCAGACAAATATTATGACCTGCGGTCTTCTCTGCCAGCTCGATGATGTCCATCAAACTTTGTAGCTCAGGTAGATTGCAATCCTGGGTCATCATTGGTCTTAAGGTAAGCTCTCCTTTCACAACTGGGATTACACTTAGCTGCATGATCTAGCATTTTGGCAGAGAATTCACACCATGTTCAGCCCTTGCTTACCAGCCACCCCTCATTTGCCATACCTTACAACCAAATCAAGACTGTCTGGTTCCATTCAAGGCCAGTGTCACTCAAAGAAAGACAAGACTACAGTTTTTTCTTCACTGAAGACGGGACTGCCATTACCATGCGAGACAGTGACAACATCTCATGGAGTATCCTGTTTTCAGATATTGGGGTATTGGCCAAGACCATGATAGCAAATATATCAGATCAGATAGTCCAGTGCTTGCCACATAGTTGCAAAGATCTCCTTCAACAGTTTCATAGAATCTCCAGTCAGTTGGTCAACAACCTTACTAGTCCTGATGCTATTTTCCTTCAGCCTTCCAACCGCATTCTTATACAGCCATTGTTGGATGTGATGTTAAAGCATCTGTCTGACCCAAAAGAACCCAACCATCACATTATGCTTTTGCCCTCTGTGATTACCAAAGAGGCCACCAGAAAGTGGTTGGCCTTTGACAAGTGAATTCTTGGTCAAATCCTAGTCGCCTTTCTCCTGATATATGGGATACCTCCCCTACACTGGCAATTTCAGGACCTTTCAATTCCAGACAGATAGTGAGACTGGCATCCCTCGTAATCTCTATCTTCTAGGCTCTGAGCTTGTTATAGGTCACCTGGCAGCTATACAACTCAACCAGGTCTTGCAAGAGTGGCTGTGGGCCTTTCCTTCTAGTCTCATCCCACTTGTTCTGTTCTACCTTGCAATTATATAGCCTAGTGTCATTCACATCACAGGCCTTCTTCATTATGTTAATGACTATCACAAGACTCATATATTTACTCACACCTTTCCTACTACTTGCCTTGAATTTCCCTGAGTTTGGAATGGAAGCAATGTCAATAACTTGCTGCAGATTCACACATCCTCTCTCCCAGTTCTGTTATCATGTGGACTTCTGTGAAATGTGATATCCGCCATGTACAATCAACTCTTCCTAGCTCTTTCCCATGTTGGACCCTCAGACAACTCTATGGTAGATTCCCAAGCCCACCACACAAGAACAACAGGCAACATTCATTATGGACAGTCTGATCATGTTCCCTTTGCTTTTGGAATGACACTTGAACAGGCTTGCAAATGCATGGCCTCCAGCTAGGCATTGCATGCCTTTTATGGGTTAGGCAGTCTGTATCATCAATGGGCTGAGTGCTTACAAAACTCAGTGTTTCTGGCTGACCTGAGGAATGAGAGTCTGGCTCTTAAAGAAGCAAGGGTTCTTGTCAGAGAGACATATGACTTACACTCCTGTTGCTTGAATTACTTAAGATTGTCAAAGCTGTGGAGGAAGTAGAATGCGGAGGCCAGTTTGATTCCCTAAGACACATAGACATCAGCACGATCATTCACTTCGATGAAGTAGCAATACAAGTTCAAAGACATCTTGCTGCACTAAAAGATGACTTTCCTACATCATGGGTGAAACTATGCACCAACATCCATTGGCTCTATCAGAAGCCAGGATTGGCGAGAGAGATGTCTTGGGTTATAAGAGGAGTTCCTGGATGAAGCATCAGTAAATTGACAAGTCCTTGATATGGTAGCTGTGCAAACTATAGAATGATATAACTCAGCTCCTGCTAAGCATAATCATTTATAGTGTGACAAATTTGAGTTGGAAATACATAGCCATCAATGCCTAAAAACTCAGAGTAATATGAGCAGTCTATGACAATGTGATAACATTCCTCCCTTGCAGCCAAGGAGTGGTGGTAGGGTACTGGCGCCAATTATTTTGACCATTGCCATTTGGGAAGGTGCCTTTGGCACTCATAAACAAATGTACAATAGTGTGGGTCCAAGAGGCAGAGAAGGCAGCAGCTAATTGTGTGATTGTAGCATCATCAACAATAGAAAGCGAGATTGAAGGGGAAATACACAAAGCACGAGAGACCTCTGGACTGTATATGCATTCTAATTCTGCAGTGAACAATGTGGCACAATTTCTTGGGCAACCAGGTGGGAGTTGAACAAAAAGATGATCCAGCAGATGTTGGTCTGAAAAGTCTGAGAGGTCACATCATAGATGGGTGAAATGATGTAGAATAGCTTGGACACAGCTGCCCTTGAGGTGGATTTCTGTATGTGCACATTGCAAAGTTTCAGCAGTAGCCTGCAGTACCAGAGCAGCCAGGGCAGTCAAATTCTCTTCATACATTACATCTGGATATGAAAACTAATGAGGCTCCACATTTAACTGCGAAGGAAGGATCATCTCCACAGATAACGGGAGGCTGTGTGATAAGATAGAACACAACAGAAGACACTACAGTGTGTGTACACTGAATTCTCAAAATCCACTGGAGAAAATGACAAGTTCACACTATCAATACAAATGGAAATGGCTATGCCATTCAATAAAATGGACACAGGGTGTGTACAAGGCTGGCATCAAAAACATGACCTACTGTGAGATAAAAGAGTGCACTGTAACCATGAACAGAAGCCTGCACCAGTCAAAAATACATTGGGATGGTACTGCAGATAGTATAACAGATTATAAAACAGGGGATATGAGGATAATGCATGTAATTCATTGTGTGGGGGACAATCTTTAAAATCAAAAACTCGGCAGTATGTGCTTGTGAGTTTGTTCACAAACACCATAATCTAAGACTGCCAAAAAAAATCATCAGAAATAGAGTGTAATGAAAAAGAGCATGAACACACCAAAACAGAAGTGAAGGGCAGGCAGCAGGCAGTGAGAATGACAAAAGGGAGAAGAATATAATAAGGACCAAGGGGACCAATGAGGAGTGGTCTAATTGTGTAGTGAAGTGTTGCCCTTCTTAGACAGATGCATGTGAGACTGTAGTTTGAGACAAAGGCAATATGTTCTAACACACTGAAACAGGAGAAAAAGGCAGGCAGTGGGCAGTGAGAACAATGAATAGGAGAAGAATATAATAAGGAAGTACTGGGGGGAAGAACAATCTAATGTAGTGAGGCATTGCTTTTCTTAAGTGACAAATGCATGTGAGACTGCAGTAGAAGAAACAGCCAATATGTTCCTGCACTGGCAGATTTTCTTGTAGGCGCCTGGCTGTTTTCATCCTACATAACCCTATCTACTCCATAGAGTTGGGGATTATAGTCACTCACTGTACATCACATGCCCATAGCAAAGTGCAGACAGCCTGAGAGTGTGCAATATAGCAATAAGGTCCCACAGCACCCTCATTTAGATGTGCCTACTTGTTGTGAGCACTCTCATACCCCAATCCACTCAGGACTACTCTTCTCCCTTCCTACCTCCATTTGGGCCATATGGTTTTATCTGTGAGATCAGTTCTGCTCTAGTGCCAGTCTGCCTTCTAGGTGGCCATGTGGGGCATAATCACTATAAATGTAGGCTCCCCAACAGAACAACAGTGTATAGAGAGGGCCTAGTCAAGCATCTACTCGATAGCCATGGACTAGTAGCAACAACACCCTGTCCTAGCCCTACTAGTAACCTATCTGGCCCCATCCAGGGCCTTCAGCCACTCTGGTCATCAATGTGCCTACAGTGGCTCAAAAAACTGTCTGCATGTTTTGACATTTTTCACTATCTATGATATTGTGTGAGAACTCACAAATGCCTCAAGGACATGCTTATACTACAATGTAGTATAAGCATGTCCTTGAGGCATTTGTGAGTTCTCACACAATATCATAGATAGTGAAAAAATGTCAAAACATGCAGACAGTTTTTTGAGCCACTGTATGTCATATCCCATATGCCAGACATAGATCCCATCATTATCCCACGCTTTCCGGACCTATTTCCGGACCCCATATCCAACTCATTCCTGGATCCCCTATCCTGTCCACCCTATGCACATTCCATCCAGCAAGACATCTGGACTTTACCTCCTCTTGGATTCTGGACTACATCCACCACCTCACATATCTCAGTCCTGTTTCCACCTGCCTTCTGGATCCCCCGATCTCCAGACTTCCGGATATTAACTGTCCTATCTCTGGACCTATTCCAACCCTCCATCTGAGATCCTGCGCCTATCCCCATTTAGGCATCTCTGCCTTTCCGGTTCTCAGTTATCTCTCTTTCCGTCTTGCTGATTGATCCTTGTACTAGTTTCATCTCTGAGTTCATTTACTTATGTTCCATCTTCCTTACCAATAGTTTCCACATGCTCGTACATAGCCTTACTCCTTTGCTTACTGATCCTCTCAGATATCCTCTAGTATATAACCCCTGTACAACTACAGTAGAGTCCTCAGTTGGAATATCATCTTAGTTCCTGTTCATCACCTTAGGCTTGCCCAATCTTCTTCCAGACTTCAGTCCATCTGAGTTTGTCCTTTTCCATAAGGCCCAGGATAGACTCCCTAGGCTGGAATTCCAGACCTTCGGATTTGTCCCCTATGTCTCTGTCCCAAGTCTAGGGATTGCTTCCCTAGGCTGAAGTCTTGCTTTCTAGCACTTACCCTCTTTCTGGACTTAGGTCCACTTCCTGTCCCTCTAACTCTACCTTAGGGTAGTCTACCTCTGTTTGCTTCTATATTAGACTTTGTCCAATGTAGCCCCTATTCCTTCCGGACCTCTGGACGTCCTGTCCCTCATACCTCTGGGCATCCTAACCTTCGGACATTCCATCCTCCATACCTCCATGTCCTGTCCTCCATACTCCAGACCTCCGGACATCCTGTCCTCCTGTTCTCTGGACCTCCTATCCTTCCATCCTGTTTTCCTGTAGAAGTATTACCATGCAGTGGGAACTCTCCTGAGCACTTCCTGCATTCCTCTGGAACTCTCCCGTGCTCCTCCAGAAGTCCTCCTGCACTCTCCACCAGAGTAGCCAGCCTCCAGACTTTGTTGGACCATCATCGGACTTCCTCTGAAATGAAGGGCACATACTCGGGTAAGGGGCACAGTATACAAGCTAAGGCCAAGCCCCTCTGAGTCAGTCTCTCTCTCCTTTGAGCATGGTTCTTAACAGCCTACCCCTGGCTGCTCCTTCTGGTCCTTGATGCAGATATCGAGAGGTTCCATCAAGAGTCAGCAATTAGGCACTAGAAGCCATGTCACTTCAGTTCATCCTAACCATGTGTCCACTTATCTAACTGACATTTTTGAAACTCAATGGATTTATCATCCATTCAACAAAATTATGGATGCAAATGACCCACTGGTTTCACTTGTCTGGCCATTGGCTAAAAGGTGTACTCTGGTACTTGCCATAGAAGACATACAGAGACCCTCCCCCTTGCAAATGTCCTCGCATTCTACACCAACAACTCCTCTCTACCCCCAATATTTAATGGACCTCCAATGGCCCAATTTCATTGCTAGCTTTGGTGCACAAGTGGACTCTCTTTGTGGGCTGATAAAGCTTATGTCTAAGAAGGAAGCACAATCCTTGAGGGGAGCAGAAAGGCAGCTTTAGCTTGGCCTCATTACTGTTCAAAAGCTCTACAGGTCATATCTAGTTGACATCCAGACCTACTATCTTCCAAAGGCAATGTGCAGTTTTGTCAAGCAGTGACATTGCAGTGAGTACCCTCCTCATCCATTTATATGTAGCTCATGGATTACTCAGCACGAAGGCACACTTCAGAGCACTGAGCCAACTTTCCTACTATACCTACTCAAGACCTCTATCTTGCTGTATCTGTATGCTCATTAGATGGATCCACACAGAGCACACTGGGGCTTTGGCGCCATTTGGCACTCTTCACATTAGATGGAGTCTAGCCCAGGAGTATGCTGCTAACATGCTCTACCATTACCTGATTACAACCAATATTCCCCATCATGCTGCACTTCTCCCACTTCTGCATCAACTGCTTGTGACCCTTGTCAAGCAGAAATTTACAGACTTAGAAATGATGACATGCTCAACAGACTATTCCCTGTGCATGGGCTCACTGGCTGATAATGGCGGCTTTCTACTTGCTTCCACTAACACCAAGACTTGTGCAGTGCTGCAGCACAACTTCTATACCATCATCATCCACTCAGCTTAGCTTGAAGACCATGGTTACCAAAGTTTTATTCCATTTTGTTTATATAATTTCACTCTGGATGCTGTACCAGATACAGGTGAGGCATCTCAGCCTATGGAAAAGTCAACCACTGCTCTGGATGAAAGGGAAGGCACTGGTGATGGTGTGGTGGTTGTGCAATTCCAGGAAGTAGAGGAAGAGTTTGTAGATTGTCATGGGGATGATATGGACTTGGAAGAGGGAGAGTCTATGCTACTGCATAAAGCTGAAGATGAATGGGACTTTGAAAAAAAATAAACTTTTCATTCTTACTATCTAAACAGCAACACTACAAAGAACCTAGGTGAGGCATAAATTAAGGATGACAGATGGTGCACTAACATGAGTGACATATTCAGACTCATAATATGACCCTCTGTCTTCCCTTCCAGCTTAATGATGCCCAGCAAAATTTGTATCAAGAAGTAATCAAGCTCCTGGATCCTCGTCCATCTTAAAGTAAGCTAGTTTGTGATGATTATGACACTTACCTACTTTACCTACAGCATTTTGGCGGAGAACCTACCCTACCTTCAGCCTTTGATTGCCAGTCATCTCTTGTTTGTCACACTATACAATCAAATCATAACTGTCTGGTTTGCTGCAAGGTTGACAGCATTCAAAGAGCAGAGAAACTATGGGTTTATCTTTGCTGAAGATGGCAATGCCATTACCATGTGAAACAGTGATGATGTCTCCCAGGGTATCCTGTTTTCAGATCTTGGGAAATTAGCTGAGACTGCAATAGCAGATGTATCAGAATAGATAATGGAGTGCTTGCCAGACAGCTGCCAGGGCCTTCTTCAGCAGTTTCATGGCATTTTCAGCCAGTTAGTGGATGATGTCAGTAGTACCCATGCCATTTTCCTTCAGCCTTCCAACCATGTTCTTCTACAGCCACTGTTGGATGTGATGTTACAATGTCTGATGGATCAAGAAGAACTGAAACATTGTATCATGTATTCTTCCTCATTGATCAATGAAGAGTGCGCAAGTCAATGGCTGGATTTTGATGAACAAATTCTTGGTCCAACTATTGTTGCATTTCTCCTGACATGCAGTATTCCTTCTTATCACTGGCAATTTTGATCCTTACTATTCCAGTCAGATAGCAGCACCAGTAGCACTCGTAATCTCTATCTACTGGGCTTGGAGCTTGTTATGGGGAATCTGGAAGCAAAGCAAATCAATCAAGTTACATAGAGAGTGCCTGTGGGCATTCCCTCCTAGCCTTGCTGCATTCATCTTGTTCTACCTGGCTATAGTATGACCTTCTGTGATTCAGATCTCAGGCCTCATTCATCACATTAATCTAGCTCACCAGATGCATATCTCTTCTCATACATTCACTTCAACTTGCCTCAAATTTCCTCATGTTTGGAATAGTAGTGATGTTAATGCTGCACTGCAGGCACACACATTCCTCCCTCAATGTTCAGTTAACATGCAATCTTTTACAAAATGCAGTCACAGCAATGTACCACCAGTCCCCCCCACACTCTTGCAATCTGAATCCATAGGCACTCAACCAGTTCAAAAGGTGGGCAGCAATTGCCATTGACCTTCAGGATATGTTCCCCCTGCTTTAGGGATGACATTCAAACAGGCTCAGAAATACATCTCCTCCAGCCATACATTGCAAGTGTTGTATGGGCTGTGGTGTCCTGATAATCACCTAGTGGATGGGAATTCAGCCATTCTTGGTAACCTGAAGCATGCAAGCCTTGCTTTGAAGGAAGCGAGGCTTTGCATCCAAGGAGAATATGACCTATGCAATGCTCACTTGCCTGCTATGTCAGGGAAGGCAGCTGGCATCTTGGATACTGCACCATACATACATGTCAAAGAGGTAAGCAGGGAGCCCTGACTATCAGCTGAGTTCTCACACGACCTTACTCAGGGCATGATTGGTGATGAGGTACTTTGGTGGGTATTACATGTAGTTTTATTTGGTAATTTGAAACCCTCTGTTTTTGATTGTCCTCCTCCAGGAGGGTACCTGATTACTGATGTATCATGTGCAGTAGTTCAGGTGAGAGTTAAATTATTCATCTTTTCATAAGACTTAGGTGGCTCCCAAGATCATACAAGCTATTGAAGAGCAAGAGCACAGGTTCGAGTATGATTTGATTTGACAGACAGATGTTGATGCAATCATCCACTTTGATGAAGTAGAGAAGAAAGCACAAACATTTCTGGTGACACTAAAAAATGACTTTCCTAAGTCATGGACTGAGCTATGCTTCGAAGTCCATGGGCTCCATCAGAAAGCACCAGGCACAGATGGAGAGAGGTGTTGGGTATTGAGAGGTATTCCTGGATAATTGTTTTCATGTACAACTAGGACACTCACAATTTCACAATGTTAGCAATCCTTAGGTCATGGAGTTAAGTGTGTAACCTGTGCATGCAGTGGATCAAGGGAAAGATGTAGGAGTCTGGTTTTAAGGAAGCCCACTTCACAACAGCAAGGCTGGCAGAACTACCTCAAAATGGCATGCTCTTCTCTGAGTTTACCAGTTCAACAGGCATGTTTGGAAGGTTGTCACAATAAAATACATTAATGAACAATCAGACAACAGATAACATGGATGAGTGTATGAATTTGGCTGTGCAACAAGAGATAAGATACAAGTAGTCTAATTTGTTACATGTAGTAAGCATATGCTTACACCCTTTCCCATCCTTCTGATCTCTCATTCTACCAAATGTTCCAAGCTTTGCAGTCCTTCAAGTTGACGATGATTTGTTGCAAGCATGACATGGTCATCTGTCTGGAAGATAATCAAGGGGGCACAATTCTTGTTGACATATGCAGCCTGAGTGACTTGTGCTGCAAGTAAGTTGTCCTGTACTTCTAGTCATGGTGTCATGTTGTGCCTCTCAAGTTAGTTAATGAAGATCACTTCTTAGCAGCAAACAATGCAGCTCTTGAAGCTGTGCTTACTCATGAATTTGTTACTGAAGAGATCTGAGAGACCATCCACAGGCAAATGGATTGCTTGTAATTAGTAATCATCTCAGGTGCATGGCAATCAGTGTATGGATGCACCATGCTGGCACTCAGACTTGAGTGCTTGAGCTACCATCACTAATGGTCTCTGATATCCTTATCCTGCTCTGCAGCTACACTCCTCAAGAACTACTGCCTGACCTTCTCAATCTGCATTTCTACCCAGAATAAATGTGCACACTGTACATGTGATCAGTGAATTATCCTTCAGTATATCAACAAGATGGCCTTTCCTGGTTAGCTGTGTGGTTTGGCCTGTATAGATATTGACCATGGGAGGCTGGATGATGGGCACCATTGTTAAGGTCGCATGCTCAAGGGGGTTGGATCACAAGGGTTTGGCCTCAGCTCATACACTGTGCCCCTTTCCCAGGTATGTGCCCTTAACTTCCAGGGGCTAGAACAGTCATCTGGAGTTTCCAGGATTTGACTAGGGCAGACAATGGATGTCTGGATCTGAAATGTGAGATAAATCTAATGGACATCCAGATGTTATTTGGATAAGCGGATAAGGCTAATCTGGTGTCATATGCCATTCTGGACTCTCAACTCTAAATCTGCTTCTCTGGATATCTAGATCTGAGATCCAGATCTCAAATGATCTGATCTATCTTTATCTCCCTTCCGGAATCCAAACCCTATATCAGCACCCAACTCCATTTAGACTGCCCCTGTCTCTGGACTCCAGTTAACCATGTTTCCCTTTTGATTATTGATCCATTACATACATTTCATTTCTGGTATTCATGATTTGTGATCTGTCCTACTTACTAATAGACTTTGCATATGCTTCGTACATAGCCTTTATGTTTGCTGACTGATTCCTATATGATACCTACAGTATATAAACCTCCTGTAACTCTCAGAAATACTCCAGTTTGAATATCATCTTAGTTCCTGCTCATTCCTGTGTCCTCTGGACTCAAGATAAGTCTCTTGTCATATTCCAAGTCTTAGGATTGCATCCTAGACTACATTTCTGACTCTACCTTAAGGGTAGTCCATCCTCTGTTAGTTTCTAGTCCAGACTTCGTCTGGATTAGTCTTATCCGCTTGCCCAGGTAATATCCAGACGTCCTGTTATCTGCCCTAGTCAAATCCTGGAAACTCCTGGATAACTGTTCTAGCCCCCAGGAAATTAAGGGCACATACTTGGGAAAGGGGCACAGCATATGAGCTGAGGCCAAGCCCTTGTGATCTGACCCCCTTGAGCATGTGACCTTAACATCTGGATGAAGTCTGGACTAGAGACTAACAGGTGATAGACTACCCTAAGGTAGAGCTGAAGATGTGGTCTAGGATACACTCCTAAGACTTAGAATATGACAAGAGACTTGGCTTGAGTCCAGAGGACACAGGAATGAGCAGGAACTAAGATGATATTCAAACTAAAGTATTTCTGAGAGTTACAGGAGGTTTATATACTGTAGGTATCATATAGGAATCAGTCAGCAAACACAAAGGCTGTGTATGAAGCATATGCAAAGTCTATTAGTAAGTAGGATGGATCACCAATAATGCATATCGGAAATGAAATGTATGTAACAGATCAATAATCAGAAGGGAAACATAGTTAACCAGAGTCTGGAGACAGGGGAAGTCTAAATGGGGTTGGGTGCTGATATAGTGTTTGGATTCTGGAAGGAAGATAAAGATAGATCAGATCATTGGAGATCCAGATCTCAGATCCAGATATCTGGAGAAGCGGATTTAGAGTTGAGGGTCTAGAATGGCATATGACAACCATAGGCCATGGGCAAGCATTGCTTTTGCCTGTGCAGTTATGCCAGATTGTTCTTTCACACTAACAGACTCTGTCCATAACATCTTGTTTGCCAGATGGACAAGCCATCCCTTCTCTAGCAACATGTGACTGCCTCCTTCAGCCACTGCTTGCATGTAAGTGGCACCTTGTGTTGCTGGAGTGCCCAGACACCAAATTTGATGATATTGTCCACCAGCTCAAGGTCCATATTTCTAGTTTCTAAAGACTTGTCGGGGTCACCCATGGCCTCTTGCTCAAGCAGGCATCCAGCAGTAATCAAGATCTTGTGCAATGTAGGCACAGCCTTGTGGGCCTTGTTGAGGATGGCTGTGGCACACTCTGGGGTTTCAGAATGTGCAAGAGTGAACCAGAGCTCAATGGAAAGTGAGATCATGTTAAGGTCGCATGCTCAAGGGGGTCAGATCACAAGGGCTTGGCCTCAGCTTGTATGCTGTGCCCCTTTCCCGAGTATGTGCCCTTAATTTCTGGGGGCTAGAACAGTCATCCGGAGTTTCCGGGATTTGACTATGGTGGATAACAGACATCTGGATCTGAAACATGAGATAAATCCGACGGACGTCCGGATATTACCTGGGCAAGTGGATAAGACTAATCTGGATGAAGTCCGGACTAGAAACTAACAGGGGATGGACTACCCTTAAGGTAGAGTCAGAAATGTAGTCTAGGATGCAATCCTAAGACTCAGAATATGACAAGAGACTTATCTTGAGTCCAGAGGACACAGGAATGAGCAGGAACTAAGATGATATTCAAACTGGAGTATTTCTGAGAGTTACAGGAGGTTTATATACTGTAGGTATCATATAGGAATCAGTCAGCAAACATAAAGGCTATGTACGAAGCATATGCAGAGTCTATTAGTAAGTAGGATGGATCACAAATAATGAACACTGGAAATGAAATGTATGTAATGGATCAATAATCAAAAGGGAAACATGGTTAACTGGAGTCCAGAGACAGGGGCAGTCTAAATGGAGTTGGGCGCTGATATAGGGTTTGGATTCCGGAAGGGAGATAAAGATAGATCAGATCATTTGAGAAGCGGATTTAGAGTTGAGAGTCCGGAATGGCATACAACAGATCACCTCCATGGTACAGAAGAGTATGTGGGCATCCACAGCTGATTCTTCAAGGTTGACACTTTCCTGAACAGAGTTAGAAATATTCTCTAGTGCTGTGTAATGTAAATGAGTAGCAGTGGATTCGATGATAAAATGATATACATGAGTTTCTTCAATTAACATCATGTTCAAGGTCAGCTGCTGCAAGCCAGATCTTGATGCTCTGACTGACATGTTGAACAGCATTTGCAAAAATGACTTTTCTATCATTGTTATTCTATAAGGGATGTTAGTGACCAGGCAGAGGGTACCATGATTCACATACATGTAACCTTGCCACCCCAAACCATATGTTGTTGCTCTTGGAATGCTATTTGCAATCTGCTTTATGAGTTTCCTTGCAGCAACTGTATGGCTAGCATATTCTTCCAGACATGCAGCTGCAATCCAAGTGTTTAGGATTTGACTTGATGAGTGAGTCAAACAACATAAGGGCATGCTTGATGTTGCTGATTTCAGCTTCAACCTTGAGGACCTCTTAGTGATGTGAGATAGCCCTTTGGATCGACAGAGGTAACAGGGCGAGAAGTAGCAACTGTCCCAGAAATCTAAGATGCAATGAGTATGGTACAATGAGAACTATGAAAAGCAGAAGTACTTGATCTAGCTTCAAGGACAAGATCTTATCATGAGTTTGAGGTCATAGTGCCAGTGTCAGCAGGAGTCTCAGAGCCATTTGGCTTGCTAATGTTGAGTGTCCAGCAAATTTTCATATTCAGACCTGGATTGGTTGCTGAAAATGATACTGTCAGGAATGACAAAAGTCCTGTCTTTTTGGCACTTCTTCCTGGTGAGATTACCCACTTCTGGTAGGCTTCCCCATGCCTGGTCAATAACAACAGATAATGAAATTGTTCTAGATCAATTTTGGGCTCCTCACTGTGCAAAGGATTTGAACACATGCAACAACTTCTATAGATGGACCCTCTCTGGCAGCTCCGGTATCTGAATGAATTCTGAATAAATGGTGAATATGGAAGCACTATCATAGAATTAGGCCAGGGGATCCAATGACAGATGAGAGATACTGATCCTCAATCGACACCAGCAACATATGATGCCAGAGCAGGCATCAATTACCCATTACTGCACCAATGATAGTGAGTGTAGTGAAACATCGTCAGTGATGATGAGCTCATACGTGCGTGTCTGGCAGATGGAAACAAAATTAAGGTGATCAAGTGTTGTTTTGAGCATAGACCAGAGACAGGATGTCTTGTTGTATGCAGGGATGATCATCATCAGTGAATTCATGACTCCTTGGTATTGTAGCTGTGGGAATTACAGAAGGATGTAATTCTGCTGCTGCAAAATATAACCATACAAGTTGTTGATACATTGGTATGATAGTCTGCAAATTTAGACTACAATGAGGAGTTTGTGACAAGGTAACAACATCACAGTGGACCAGGGGTCTCAAGGGTAAGAGCCTTGCACCAAGAGTCAGTCAGCCTCTTCCATAGCTTAGTCAGCCAGTAGCCCGCAGATAGCTTACACAATCATCATCTCAGCCCATGATGTCATGTTATTGGAGGTAAAATTTGTTTTTGTAGGTTTAATCTGTGAGGCAATTTCAATGACTGTGACTACACATTGACATGGTCTGTGCACTGCTGTGCTTACATGGCTTCAAGTCCCTCTCTTGATGTATATCTGGGCACCTGCACCCAGGTAAACCACATCTTTTCTGCTTTACTGCCATGAAGCAGAAAAAATTTCACTAATTTGAACTTGCTTCCCTCATCATGTATCCATTAGGTGCATTGGCCATGCTACTGTTCATGAACACTGTTCTCAACATATCTTAGAGGTTGGAGTCATTAATCTCATAGCACAAACTGCATGTTTTGTCCCTTGCCATCTTCAATTCTGTGCTTTGCTGAGTAGGTGCAGGTGACAGTCAGTTTAAGGGTGTCTCAATTTTCATGTTTGAGATGCTTGAGACTGCTTCAATCCTCTGAGTAAGTAGCATCTACTCAAATATTTCCTTAGTTTGACTGAGCAAATCAATGTTAATGAAAGTTGCCACAGATCACTGAGTTATCATATACAGCAGTGTGGCCTGGGAGGGTCAAGGGAAGGAATGTGAGCAGTATCACAGAGCAGTGCACTGGAATTTGCAGGGAGTGGTAAAGTAAAGATAGATTATACAAAGGTGGCCTCTCAGCCCCAAGACAAGGGAATGGAGAATGAAAGAGTGGAATCAGGAAGATTGATCCTAGTAACACTAGACATGGTGAGTGGTGGGCTCAAGTAAGCATTGGAAATGAACAAACAATAATAAAAGACATACCATGACTGAGTGGCATGAGGATTGTACATGCAACTATGAAAGGTGCTGAGTTGCCATGCACAAAGGGGATTGTTGTTAATAGGGATAGGATTATCAGATAGAAGTGGAGGCCAGAGCCTTCAGGTAGCAACTTTGGGGTATGCTGTGCATTGCCACTGTTCTGGGGGACCAACTTAACTTCTTGAAGCATGCAGCACAACCAAATGATTAAATCCTTGCTGCTGCAGCTAGCAGCAGTATCATATGATGCCCAATGTAAGAAGCAAGTTATGAGCTCAAGTGCTAGTAGTAGCTGCATTATCACTCAATGCTTTTCTCACATGTCCGAGTCACTGGAACATGCTGAATCCATGCACCTAGTTGATTTCACATCTGGCATTGGGCCTGGGAATACTATATGAAGCTGATGCTTCAAATCTATCATATTCCCTGAACATGCAAATCAAAACTTTTCATTCTCTTGTCCTGATTTGAGTCATCTTCACAATGTCACAGACTGTAAGTGGTGTTTAGCTATCATTCCTCAGTGTGATGTTAACTCAAAATCAGGTGTTCATCACACCAGGGCCTGCTCACAATGGCACAAATATGTGCAATGTCATCATTTTCGGAGAAGCAGGAGCTGGTAAAAGTTCTTTGATTGATTTGATCACTAGGGAGCACATGGCATGGGTATCCTCCAATACTATGGGATGCACAACTGAAACCAATGCATATGAGACTGAGATTTTGATTCCATTGAAGTTGAAGGTAAAGCTTTTTGATACTGCCAGTTGGTCCAGTTCACTGCCTTTTGTAGCTGTTACTGAATGAGATTGCAGGTCTTGATGAGGGCCCTGAAGGTACAGTTCCTAATATGCAAGCTCAAAAAGTGTTAAGGATGCTCATTTAAACTCTGATAATGCAAGGTGGCATTCATCTCATCATGCACTGTATGCAGGGTGTTAAGGTCACATGCTTGAGGGGGTCAGATCACAAGGGCTTGGCCTCAGCTCGTACACTGTGCCCCTTTCCTAAGTATGTGCCCTTAATTTCATGGGGCTAGAATGGTCATCCGGAGTTTCTGGGATTTGACTAGGGTGGATAGCAGATGTCCAGATCTGAGACGTGAGATAAATCCGACAGACATCCAGATGTTACCTGGGCAAGTAGATAAGACTAATCTGGACGAAGTCCAGACTAGAAACTAACAGAGGATGGACTACCCTGAGGTAGAGTCAGAAATGTAGTCTAGGATGCAATCCTAAGACTTGGAATATGACAAGAGACTTATCTTGAGTCCAGGAGGACACAGGAATGAGCAGGAACTAAGATGATATTCAAACTGGAGTATTTCCGAGAGTTACAGGAGGTTTTATATACTGTAGGTATCATATAGGAATCAGTCAGCAAACATAAAGGCTATGTATGAAGCATATGCAGAGTCTATTAGTAAGTAGGACGGATCACAAATAATGAACACTGGAAATGAAATGTATGTAATGGATCAATAATCAAAAGGGAAACATGGTTAACCAGAGTCCAGAGACAGGGGCAGTCTAAATGGAGTTGGGTGCTGATATAGGGTTTGGATTCCAGAAGGGAGATAAAGATAGATCAGATCATTTGAGATCCGGATCTTGGATCTGGATATCCGGAGAAGCAGGATTTAGAGTTGAGAGTCTGGAATGGCATATGACAGTATCTCCCCCTTTAGGCCGAACCCTTGAGGCACAGGGGGTCAGAAATGAGGGTCCTGAAGAAATGAGTGTGAGACAATGGAGAAGTTGATGGGGGATTCCAGGGAATGGATTTCACAGATATAGTGTTGCCAAAGTGTCCTATTTGATTCTTACCCCCCATATTCTTCCATCAGCTTATTCACTATGTCTGGCAACTCTTCCAACCAATCTAACAAGCCCAAAACTGCCAGGGAGGAACTGGAACTGCGTCAGGCCCAGATGAGGGTGGAATTAGCTGAGGTGGAGACCAACATCCATCTGGCTGATGAAGCAGAAGAGCACCAGAAAGTGGAAGAGCTCTGGAAGGCGGAAGAGCGGAAACATCAGGAGGATGAGGAGAAGAAGCAGAGGGAGTTGGCTGAGATCTAGAAGGAAAGGGCTGAGAAGGCCCGGAGGGCGGAAAGGTGAGTTTCCTGTGGTCTGGACTGTTCTGGAATTGAAAATGTGCTTGTCCTCAGATGAAATATGATCTGGAGGCATGCAGGAACTGCATGACTAAGAGGAGGGAATGCTGTTGGGTTGAGGCTGGTAGTAGGTCCACTGTAAGTGTCTATTTTCTGACATCCGGATCCGGTATTTTGACATCTGGACAGATAAAGGCTTGCGATGCCTGCTGGAAAACCAAGGAGAAGTGCTACGGACGTCTGAAGGGCCCTGAGGAGAACTGGAAATACTTTGACCAGGCCTCATCTGCGTCTTCCAACAAGAAGAGGACTCGTCCAGGAGGGGACTCCTTCTCCCAAAGGCAAGGGGAAGAGACGTCAGCACAGTCTGGATCTGGATTCCGGAGATGAGGTGACCATTATCTCTAATCTGGCTACTATTATAGGGGCAGAAGAAGCAAATGTGGAGTATGATGATCAGGCTTGGGTTGCTGTGGCCAACAGTATTGTGGCTGAGTTGGTCCTGGACTAATGGACTTCTGGAGAGGAGCATTCAGGCGGCGGAAGGGAGTAGAGCTGCAGCAGGACCGGATGAGTATTGGTATGGCCAGATTCCTGGACCAGCAGAGGGAGTTCCAGAACACCCTTATGGAGTACATCTGAGGTGGATCCGGATTCCGGATCCAGAGAGGAGAGTGCTCAGGAGGATGA
Organism: Suillus subaureus; assembly: GCF_016647635.1. NCBI lineage: Eukaryota > Fungi > Basidiomycota > Agaricomycetes > Boletales > Suillaceae > Suillus > Suillus subaureus. The sequence continues at coordinate 211,873 of NW_024538603.1, read as the reverse complement.
GGGAGTGGGAGAGGTGGAAAAGGAGGCTGGAAATGAGGCCAGCAGATCTAGAGATGACATGGAGACTGATGCCTGATTCTAGACTTCCACTCTTGCCCTCTAAATGTACTCATATATCTGCATGTATCTCAAAGTAGTGAAATGGGACTGGGTTTGTTTGGGTATGCAGAGTGAAAGTTGGATACTAATTCTGAGGCATTTCCGAGCTCTGTGGCAAGTAGCCAAGATGTTTCCTTGTCTGTTCCCTCATATCCGGACCACCGGATGAGGTATAGGAGCTGACAGTGTCGTCTCCAGCGGTCAAGTTTAGAGTCCAGAATTTCGGAAATTTCATACTCAGGCTCTCCGTCAACTTCCACTGGAGGTGGGGGTGCTTGGATGCAATTGGGGATGGTGTTGGGAGTTGCGGGTTCTAACTGGGAGACATGGAAGACAGGGTGGACAGATTTCATGGATTCCAGAAGACATAGGGTAAAGGAGTGGGATCCGGGATGGGATATGATCTCAAAGGGTCCTAAGTTCTTTTCTAAGAGTTTCTTTGAGGGTCTAGTGGACTAGAAATATTGTGCTTTGACGAAGACTAGATTTCCGACCTTGAAGTCCTGGAGCAGGGTTTCTGCTTAGCATCTGCAGGGCCCTGATAGCGCTCCTGCGCATGGGACATTTCTTCTCAGAGGAATTGATGAAGCTTGTTGAGATCTATAGCATAATCACAGGCACAGGCAGAAGAGAGGTCGCATTCCGGATGGACAGAAATGTTCAGATGGTATCTCTTGTTAGTGAAGAAGGGTGAAACTCTAGGTAGTAGCACTCAGAGCATTGTTGTATGTGAATTCCACCAAGGATAATAATTCTGACCAATTATCCTGCTGGTAGTTGCAGTAGATCAGGAGGTATTGTTCCAGGGTCTGGTTGGCTCTTTCCGTCTGTCCATCTCCTTCTGGATGATATCCGGATGTGAAGTGGAGAACCATATCCAGTGCTTTCCCTAGGGACTGGAAGAAGTGGGACATGAATTCCGTACCTCAATTGGAAGTGACATGGGATGGGATGCCATGCTTAGAGAATACATGGAGTAGGAATAGGCATGTGAGGTCCAGGGAGGTAATGGTGTCATGAGTTGGAACAAATATTGCTTGCTTGGATAGACAATCTATGATGACGAGGATGGCTGTAAAGCTGGATGAGTCCAGAAGTTGTTCTATGAAATCCATGGAAATGGAGTTCCACAGCTTTTCTGGGATAGGGAGCTGTTTGAGCAATCCATAGGGTTTATGTCTCAGAACCTTGGCTTGGGCGCAGGTAGTACAGGATCTAACATAGTCCCTAACATAGATGCGTATTCCGGGCCAGGTATATTCACGTTGGATGAGTTCTAATGTCCTGTTTTGACCAAAATGTCCAGATAGGGGGTGGTCATGAGTATTCTGGAGTACACAAAGTCATAGATCATTGGATTCTGGAACATATATATGATTGTCACAGCAGAGGAGACCATCAACATCCACCATCCATCTTGGATCTGAGGGTTCCAGAAGATGTATGGAGGCAATAGGGTCATTAGGGAGTGCGGTCAGGATGTCAGTCCGGAGTTGTTCTATATCCATTAATACAGCTGCTCTGAGAACTGGAGTTGCTAAGGATGAGGCTTGTAGGGACAAAGCTAGCTGTTCCGTAGTGAATACCAGACGGAAATTGTGAGGGTTAACTTGAGCGTAGTCCTTATCCCCCTCTTTGGGATAGACGTCCCAACGTCTAGTGAGGGAATCTGGTTTAGCTCCAAGTTTTCCAGGACGGAAGCAGATAATGAGGTTGAACTGATGCAGGAATTCTGACCATTGAGCCTGATGGCGGGAAAGGAGTTTTGTGGTTGAGAAGTACTCAAGGTTTTTGTGGTCTGTGACAAAATCCACAGGCTCGGAAGAGCCTTCCAGGTAGTGTCACCAGGTCCGGAAAGCTTCATAAATGGCTAGGAGTTCCTTGTCATGGGTGTCATAGTTGAGTTCCGGAGTGGAAAGCATACAGGAGTAGAACGCTACTGGATGAAGCTCTGAGTCCGGACATACAATGGAAAGTATTCCGGCGATAGCATAATCAGAGGCATCTGTTTCCACAACTATAGGAATGTCCAGCATCCAGTGTGTCAGCACCGGAGTGGAAGTGAAGGCTTTCTTGAGTGTTTCAAAGGATTTCCAGCAGTCCTTGGAAAAGTTCCAAGGGACATTCTTGCGAGTTAACTGGGTGAGTGGGACCACAATATCTGAGTAGTTAAAGATAAATCGACGATAGAAATTTGTGAATCTGAGGAATGATTGGACATCTTTGACTTTCCAGGGTTCTGGCCAGTCAGTGATAGCTTGGATCTTCTCGGACGACATTGTAAGGCCGTCTGGAGATAGGAGGTATCCAAGGTATTCCACGGATGAGGAATGGAATTCGCATTTTTCTGGTTTAGCATATAGGCGATGCTTCCGGAGTCGATGTAGTACTTCTCAGACATGTTCCTTATGGGTTGCAAGATCTTGGGAGTAAATGAGGATGTCGTCCAGATACACAACAACACATACATCCAGCATATCCGCAAAAATGCTATTGACAAAGTGTTGGAAAGCTGCTGGGGCATTGGTAAGACCTTCCGGCATAACCAACCATTCATAGGAGCCATAGCGCATCCGGAAAGCAGTTTTCCACTCATCTCCTCCACTATCTGGACAAGATGATAGGCAGACCAGAGGTCAATTTTGGTGTAAACTTTAGTGCAGCTCGGAGAGTCTAAGAGGTCGGAAATGAGAGGCAAGGGATAATGGTCTTTCTTGGTGATCTGGTTGAGGCCTTGGAAATCCACACAAAGTCATAGGGAGCCATCCTTCTTCTTTACAAACAGGACAGGGGCTCCGTGTGGAGAGGATGAGGATTGGAGGAGTCCAGTTGCAATGTTCTCATCAAGGAACTTGCGGAGAGCTGCAAGCTCAACTGGAGAAAGGGAATAGATAGTTCCAATGGGCGGATTAGCTCCTTCTTCCAAATCGATCTTCAGATCATATGGACGATAAGGAGGAAGTTGACTAGCTTTGCCCTTATCAAAGACATCTGCAAACTCCTGATATTCCAGAGGTATTCCAGAAAGGTTAGGGGCTTTGGACGAGAGTGAGGCAGACCGGAGATCCAGTCCAGAGGGGTGGAGATAGATGCTGAACTGCTTCGATCCTTCCATCTTGCAGGCCCAGCAAAAGGCAACTGCATTAATGAGGGAAATATGCAGACCGGATTTATCAGCAGAAGGTTCTGGTGTAGTCAGAGGAGGGATTTCTGCTGGAGGAAGAGTATCACACAGGCAAACATACCAGGTGATATCATGACACATCTTGATGACAAACTGAGGGAGCACATGATGCCCCAGATTGCTAGCTGTTCCACTGCACCTGGTCAGTATCTACCCTGTGTGTCATCCTGTACAGAAGCTAATTCTTTACATTATAGAGCCTGGCTATGAATTTGAGTTGAATGGTATAATATACAGCTTCTCCCATTATCAGTGTGGCCTCCCAGAGGCTTATATGTTCTAGCATTATGAGGTGCAAGTCCACCACTGTATGTAGCCCTGCCAGTCTGAAATCTGCACAGCATTTCACATACAGACAGGGACATATGCAGCATATGCACTCTCCTGGTACATTGACTGCCAAGCCAGAGCTGAAGGGCACAATAAATACACAGGGGATTCACACTCTGCATTCCTAGAGGGGGTGGGAGTTTTGTTGACCTTTCCCTGAAGGTTGCTGTTAGGCCAGCAAAAGGGACATTACTTGCATTCAAGCCAGAATACTCCCATGGAACTACCAAACTGCAGGATTCCTAAAGTTGTCACACTACTGCTGCTTTTTCAAACCACATTCTTCAAGCATATGAGAAGGCAAAGCCTGGCACACAGGTAGAGTCAGGGGAAGGAGCAGGGGTGGCAGCTAGGTCTGACCCTAGTGCATACTTCAGGTAATCTGCTGCATAATTGATTCTTTTGGGAAGCATTCTTCATGTCACTTTTCTATAGCTGACCAGGTTTACTCACATATGGCAGTGTATCACCTGTAATTTGCACTTTCACTCTCTGCACATGCAGTATACTGTACCATAGCTCCATTGCATGCTGTTGATTAAGAATGAGGTCCTGGCTCATTAAGTCTGTAAGATTGACAGGTATCCAATTGTTCTTTTTCTTGATACCCACTGCCTCTGCATAACTTCTCTGTATCCACTAGTGACCATCAGTTAAAGTCTGCTATTCAGGAGTAACACTGCTACTGCTTCCCATTGTGGTTGCATCACTTTCAAGATTATCTTGATATCAGTCCTGGCACACCTGGTTTGAAATGAAAACTAGAGTATAACATACTCTATATAGCTATGTTTGACATGTGCAAATTCCCTCAAGTAAACCTACAATACACACATGAACAGGTAGTAATTACACTCTTATATTCTCATCTTCCTCAAATGTGTCCTTGACCTGAAAATTATAGTCAAAATAAAATTACTTGAAGAATGCACAACACTTACTTTCTGGAGGAATGCATCATCAGGTAGCATTCTATACCACCAAACAAGCATTGTTGGATACTTCAGAACATGCAGCTTCTGTGAATCCTAAGGTATAGTTCCCACCATCTGGAATGGTCAGGCTTGCTTGCAAAAACAATTAGTATGGTTCATTCAGAATCTGCGCTACTTACAAGAACCAGAGTGAAAACCAGGTATCACTGATGTGAAAGAACTTCATTAGCAAAGGTCGCCCACTCCCAGTCATGGAGTTAGGTGCACAGTATGTGATATTCTCATTTTTGGTTTAAAGCATCAACTTCATTGCACTTTCCAGATGTGCAAAACACTCACAAAATCAGTAGAAGCACTCTTTATGCCCCAGTCATAATAGATAGGTGCATCATCCACTGCAATGGATGTATGGAGATTTATCTAACTCTCTAGCATCCTCATCTTGCACAGCACACCTCATCTCTACATATTAGCACTGCCATTCTTGCCCATCAACTCTGCACTATCCAGAACATTTTTTGCATGGTTTCTGAACACTCTTTGTGTGGCATCTGGACAGCTATTCAGACTGTGATTGCTAGGCACACTAGTGACATTAACTCATCATCATTCTCACTGGATGGGACTTGCATTGCAATTGGATCAGATGATTGCACTGCATGGCTATGGGATGCAGCAACTGGGCAGCCAGTGGGCAAGTCCTTGCTGGGGCACACAGAATCAGTTACCTCAGTTTGTTTCTTGCCGGATGAGACACACATTGTACCTGGCTCAGCTGATCAGACTGTGCAGTTGTTCTCCCTGAACAGAAGTGACAATTCTCATTTCATCATGAGAGATGAATCTATTATACTACTTGATTTTATGGAGAAAAATATTCCTCATGCTGAGTTTGTGTTCTTATCAGCATGTCATACTGCTGTCAGTGATGGGAAGATGGACACTCAACAAAGTTATTCACCTCCCAGCTGGACTGCAATTTTCAGGGTCCAAGAGCATCATTGGTATGCTATGGGAGGTCAATAATATTGTTGCAAATCATACAGCGCTACACATGCCATGAACGCAAAGGTTCCAATTCTCTCTTATTCCAGACAGTTGATAATTTCATACATAATGTCAAGCTCTACCATCAGGCTCCAATTGTGACTAGTAATAGACTACTACAGACCACAGTGACTATCTTACCAATACAAATAAAACTAGCCTAAACTACAGAAGTTGTAAACCTAGGGCCTTCCATGAGGACTCATGAGTGAAGTGAGCTATAGAAATTCTCTGTCCATCAAAAAATGCCTCAACAGTGTGGGGGAGGATATGTCCATGAAGCAGAATTATTATACCAGGCTCATACCACAGTCTAAGATTAAGCTGAGGTATAAAAAGATAACCACCCATGAAATTTCCTAGGGTCACTAACACTACCCAATACTGGGGGGGATCAGTGCTGTCAGGATACAGTGGTGTCTGCCTATTGAGCTGGATGGACCTACCCTCCCACAAGAGTCCATCAATGACAGACTATGCCTTAACATATGGGTACTTGTTGCAGAGACTAACCACAAACTCCTGCATAGCTAAGAATTGTGGGGGATCAATGACCTCCAAAAGAGCATTAAGTCTCAAGTTCAGAAGCTTGAGTTCAGATATAAGCTGGGTAGAGAGGGAAAATCATTGGCCACTGGCAATGACATCAGTGGAGATGACTGGCTCCTTTTTCTACATAAAACAGCACATTAGATAAATACCAGAACTGTTAAAGTGTATCACCTTATGGCCCACAGTGTGCCAGGCTGAAACCAACTTCACATTACCAGTGAGCTGACCCTCAACTATCTGATATGACTCTTCTCTATTTCATCCTTTTTTATCAGCACCTTTCCCCATTTTAAGTGGGACATTCTGTCTGAACCAGTACCACTGACTGACATAATGCCTCCTGTGGTTCATAATGAGTGTCTCAAAATGAATCAATAAATAGCCATACCTGTCCTCATCCATAAATGGCATTAGGAAGATGTAGGACTATAGGGATACCATCTCTACTAATAGCCAACTGAGGTTTGTCAGGATCTAGCCACTTACATAGCTCCTCAGATGATTCATTCCAATGAGCTGGAGTGTGGTGCTGGTGGGCCCTTTCTTTCACAGTGTCATGAAATTTGAAGCTGGAAAATTCAATCAATGTTCAACCATTAGCCCTAGTAAGAGAACAACATATAAGATTTACCTTGAGCAGCTTTTGCCTTTAGCACCATCCTTCCATCAATGATTGAAGCCTGGTCTGAAATTGGCTAACATCAGCTTTCTGGGTGCAACTACAAAGAAATCAGTAATATTGCAATGAGAGTTGAAACACATATACCATTTTTTACAGAGGGGTGGAAGTTTGTCACTTCCCTTAACTGTTTGGTCCTGGCCCAACTCATGGGAAGGCTCATCTCTAACAGTGGATAAGTTCATATCCACCTAGCAAATGTAAGGTTAATCCTTACCTGAAGGCTATAAATATATTTTCATCAGTCCAAACATTGCCATCAGTATCAGCTCCATTGATGTTGCTATACTCTTCTTCAGCAATGCTAGATGCCACCATCTAGAAACTCACAACAGCATCAGAGAAGAGTTATTGAGGTAGATAATATGAAAAAAAGAAACAGTACAAGAGGCCCGTACCACACACATAATGCCCAAATAACCTACAGAAGGCTGTCCAACCATATGTGGTACTGAACTAGCTCCTACAGAAGGCCAACAAGGACAGTAGGGGATGGGCCACAACAAATGATCAAAATAATAATGGTCAAAAACTTATGTTTTCTGGCTACCATTTGAGGTTTTCACACCCTCTGCAGTCACTGCAGGTATCAAAATGTGGATGTGGGTCATTGCAGAGTGTCCTAACATGGAGGTGGTCATCATGTGCGAAATACTCACATCTTGGTTTGGGACTGTGAAGGAGTAGAAGGGTGTGTTCTCGGCCTCATCAAAGTTTGTCAATTTCTTTTGCATTCTAAATTGCCAAGTGATTAACAACCTACAGCTGTGATGATCCATTTTACCATCCCATCAGTTATACATCAGCAAAACCCTAAGTTAAGGTCCCCCCTTTTACAGTGCTGTATGGTACTGTGTGGCACTGTGTGGTATCATGTAGTGCTGTAAAAGGGGGGACCTTAACTTAGGGTTTTGCTGATGTAGTCCAACCGACAAGGATGAAATCAATCAAGCAGCCACTCATGTTGCATACCTTAGTTCTACAGATGTTCCTCCTGTTGTATACTATGCTCCATCCATTCTGTTCCCTGCATCTTTGCTTTTCATTTTGTTGAGTTCAGTCACTTTGCCCATTGTGTACTTGCTGTTGTCTTATTTGTGCTGTCTTCCTTTCTTTCTGTTCATTTCTGATGTACTACCATGCACATGCTACTATGTCTTGCCATAGTCCAATGCAAGACTCAATGCACTCACATACTGCAAACAGTGAGCAACAACTCATTAGCATATCTTGAGCTTGAGAGAGAATCAATACACTCACAACCTGTGAACAGTAGTTGATGACTCAGATCAACATATCTTGAGGTAGAAGGGGTCTCTCTACAACATCAATGCCTGTGGAGTCATTCTCTCCAATGTAGTCATTGGCATGGCCTGCTTCTGTGGTGGTCTTGCTCAGCTTGTTAAGGGTGGGTGAGTTCTTTTTTCATTTTGTAAAGTCTCTGCTCACCTATAGTGCATGCAGTCACACCACTGGCTCAAAATATTATTGCATGATTGGATGCATTCTGTTGACTCACCAGTATATTCTCTAACTTTTGTCATATTGTTTTAGCTAGTCTTTGTTTAATTTGAACTGTTTCTTATTTTTCTTTTGGCACAACTCATGAGTATCTGTTCTGTGTGCTGAGTCTCCCTGTCAAAGCCTGATTGACTCTGTACATATATGCATTTTTTTTCTGACCTCAATCTTTCTTGGTAGCTAACACTATCAAATCTCTCAAAGCACCTGACTTCAAATGGAATGCTTCTACTGACCTCATTACTTTCAGCATCAATGCTCCTCCCAGCTTCTTTCTTACAACATCTTCCTCATCTGATACCTTCTCTGCCAAAGGCTCCACACCCACCAAGCCAGATCTCAGGCCTAGCAGTGCAGGAGAGGTGATGGAACCTCTGGCACTAACCATACCTCTTCTGACCCCACCTTCAATGAGAACAGTGCTTCTTCCTCTCCTATGAAGGACTCATCTTATCAAAAACACATGGCCTCATATGAAAAACTTCACCTCCCTCCCATTTTCAGTACTTCATTTGGCCCAGTAGCTCTCCCCCCACTGCAGGAGAGGTGAAAGAACCTCTGGCACTAATCATACCTCTTCCAACACTGCCTCCAATGAAAATGGTATTTCTTCCTCTCCTATGAACAAATCATCTTATGAAAAATACACACCTCATATGAAAAACTTCACTTCCCTCCTTCCACTCCTGATGACCTCCCTGTTCCTGATGACCTTCCCACTCCATTTCACATCAATCTTCTTTGTCTGACTCCAACAGATAGAGAGTGAAGTTTTATCGTCCAGAGGATAATCACCTTACCCTTCTGACAGTATACAGTAGCTAGAAAGGCACCAGCTTTCTAATCCTTGGTGCTACAAGAACTTTGTCCAGGCAAGAAGCATATGGCATGCACAAGATATTCGCAGGTAGCTAGTGGGCATCATAGACAGGTGTGTGCAAATTCTCGATGAGTTAATTTCATGACTCTGATGATCTTCTCTTGTACAGGCATTATGTTCTGTTGGCAGGGAAGGATTACAGCTGTGTGCAGAAGGTGATATATTCTAGTTTCTTCTGGAGCACAGTTGAGAAGGATCCTCAAGAAGGTTACAGGATGCTCATTCAAGGAACACCCATATATTTCATCCATCTTCTGCTCTCTTCAGCTGCACACCTGAATGGCCAGTCTATAACTGAGCTGGTGCTGACCACTCATATATAGTGTCATGACATCACTACTATAAGGCCAAAATGGCTCATGGAGGCTGCACCTCAGTTTTTCACAGCCACTAACACTAGTAAGATCAGTAAGCAGAAGAGGCAGGAAAAGATTGAACCATTGTACAGCAGGATATAGTATCACATTTATATGAGACATGCAGCTCATGCATTTACTAGTACAAGAAACCTGACAAATGGCAGCTATTGAAAGTCAAATGAAGTGCATGCATGGCATGCCTGCTTTGATTATGCACTGATCCTATCTATGTGTTGTATTACATTCACACCATATTTTATCCTTATCTTGAGGGCCTTACCCTGCTCACTTTGCCTATAGCAGATGCTCACAAGACTCAGACATTTTGGGCCATTTACAGCCTGGCCTGGAGTCATCAGATGGATAGATCAACTGCCTCCTCATGAGTACAGCATGTCTGTGGAATCCCAACACAAACCTAAAGCTAGACCTCCCCTCCAGCATGAAGAAAGGGTAGAATGCACCATCCTTTCAGCTGATGGAATAGTACTAGTCACTGGCAGTGGCAAAGATGTGTATGTGTGAAACATCCATGCCATTATTAAAAAGATGGCCCTGAAGACCTCCCACCCCTCCCTCATGTAAATCTTGTGGTTCTTCAGTAAAATACATGCTAATCTCCCACTCACAGGTCCTAGCTCAAAAGCTGCCATTGAACATATGTGATATGTTCCTTAATGTTTTCAACCATTTCAAAGTCATAACTCTAGAGCAGTGCTATGTGGTGTCCACCTATTCCTACCCTATCAAATACACCAAGGTTTTTTGATGACATACAGGGCAACATTCATGTGTGCTGTTGGTATTTTTTCATCTGTTCATGATCTCAGCTCTTACAATGAGTTTCTACATTCATCACCCATCCTCCTATCACATTTTTGCACTCTCTATGGGGAACCCACATGTGCTCCTTGTTCACACTCTGTCACTCTTCCACCACCCTCATTCCCATGCCAATGAAGCAACTGAACTCCAACAAACACAAATGCAAAGGCAAGGGATCTTCTCTTGTTACAGTCCTCACACTGTTGAAGTCACTGTGGTATGGGACAAAAAAGGTATTCATTCCTCACATGCATTTTCATTTACCATGGCTCAATAATTCCACTGTAGCCTAGAATTTGAATTTGGTGAGTGTCAGCCCAAATGCTATTGAGCACTTATTTGTGTGTTCTATTTGGGTTTGCAACTTCATATAGACCACAGATGTGGTTGAAGTCCATATGAAGTTCTCCAGTGGAATGTTATATTAGTTGGGCACTGGGTTACAGCAGTGATGAGCAGAGGAGCTGGGGTGAACAAGCATGGGTGGTTTATATTGGTATATTTCATATTGTATGTTGAAGTGCATCAATTTCAGTACATTTGAGTGAAAGAGAGAAAGATACAAAGAGGACATAGTTATACAGAGATGTACAGAATTCTATTGTTGGGTGTGAAATGAATAATGTATTACAGTGGCTCAAAAAAGTGTCTGAATGTTTATGCATTTTTAAGTAATTGGATAATAGCAAGCCAGCACCTGAGTACAATATAAGGGCATAGGGACAAATCTAAAGGCTTGACATCATAGCTATAATCTGAGGTTTTGACAATCACCCATGCATCACCCCAGACAAGGATAAGAGATGCCATACCACAGACCATGATTATATAGGATTTTTGTAAGTAGGTTTGCTTTTGGTACAGGTATTCTAGCCATTTTCACAATATCAAGTCTCATGTACACCCCATTCTAGATGCGCAAGTCATAACATCTATTGATATATATATTTGATTTTAAGGGTGCTATCTTTAACAACCAGTGGGATTAAGTGCTGATAAATGTATATACATTACATTAATGAATAGAAGTAATGGTGAAAACATGAGGCACTTTAGGGCAGGAGGAAGACAAGTGAGTTAGATGCATGTGTGTAATCAGATGCGACATTGTGCAACATATAGTGATTTACATACCACCAACATCAACTTATCAACATGCCCCACAAATCAAAAAACACAGCTGATGGTGGTGTAAGTGCCATGTGATTGCAATGCCAATACAGGAACTGATGTACCCTAAATGAACATCATTCTAGAGCAATATGTTTAAGTTGGACACACATCCTGTGTAAGCAGCATCACTAAATGATGATCTTACACATGAGAACCAAGAGTTAGATATTGCAGTGACAAAGGTGAAAATCAGAATTGGGAAAATCAATATTCTTGAGATTGCGAATAAATTGCAATTTGGTACTTACAATGACAGAGCACAAAATTTGAGTGAAGTGAACAAGATGATTATATTATTCAAGAAGCACAGACAACAGTGGTACAAGGAAAGCAATGCTCTCATGATTGTCATTGCATCAAGTCATCTCCATGCTGGCCAGGAGTTGAATGGGAGCTGGAATGATCAGGAGAGTTTGAATGAGATGAAGTTTGTCAACAGGAAGCCACTGATACTAGCATCAGGCCAACACTGGGTGGCCACACTGAAAAAGATGGTGCAGGCCTTCATTGATGAAGAAGCCATGCTTGAGAAGAGGATCACACACATTGAGGGGGTGAAAGACCCCAGTGATGATTCAGTGACAGAGCACATTGAGCTATGGAACTGCCTTGCCATAGTGAAAGGTGAACATTGAGACCTTGGAAACTGGGCCGTTATCCTGTATAACCAAGGCACATCATGTACAATATACTAGTGGTCTAGTTGTGCATCTAGAGTCATATCTAGATGTGCAGGTATGTTCCCTGTGCATCTGGACATGAGTCCAGATGTGCAAGTATACACACCTGTGCACATGTTATGTGTGCATCTAGATACAACTCTAGATGCAGGGACTTAGTGTGACATATGAAACTGACAACTCACCAAATATCATTGATGCCAGAATGGGTAACCTTGGCTTGCACCTAAGTCAAAATCAAACCTTGCACATATATGCCAAGACACAAGAGGAGGAATTGGTGTTGAAATTGCATGATTTTTATGATGTCTACCAAGAGGAGGGCAAAGACACTGCCTTGGAGCTGATCCAACAAGAATATGAGAAAGGCAAAGATGACAAGAATTTGAAACTAATAAAGATATGGAAAAATGAACAGCTTGTTATTACATTGATGTGTGACATCCTCCTGATGGGGGCACATTATCAACACCAGAGTGAGCTATTGGTCCACTGGCTGTTGGCCAATATCTCAGTGATCATGGGGGTATGTAAACATTATTTCTGAATTGCACGAAGTAATAAATGACATATTTACAGATCTATACCATATACATGAGGTGCAGCATGAGCATGCTTTAACAACTTGCATCAACAGATGAATTCCCATCTTATCATGAAGTATGCACACTCATTGAGAAATCTCAGGGGAGTAAGGACACATGTGAGTGGGTGCGAGAGTTGCATCAGAAGATACTCTCCAGCATGGCTGGTGAGTTCAAGACATTCATTCCCTATATCAAGGGGATCAATGAGTGAGCTGTGACATGTTTCAACATGTACGCTGGTAAACTTGGCACAGACACATAAATCTATGTTGCTGCCCTTGATAAATATTCCTGTGACATCTTGAGGCTCCTTGAGCATGGGCTGGGCCAGAAATCAGAATCAGAAGATGACAAAATATGGTCAGACCATGTGCTTGCACGCACATACATATACTTGTTGTCATTGGACATGATCCCAATGCTGTTGATGATGGGCATGGTGATGGACTGGGTGTGGAAAGAGTTAGATGATGTGAAAGAGGGTGATAAAGAGGTACAGAAGTCTAATTTGTATGGATGCAAAAGATCCTTACAGTGCATTCAGGTGTCCCAGTGGTATAAGGCCATGAGCGACACTATGAAGATCTCTTGCCCCCACACACACACCATTAACAACTACATGGAGGCATTGTGTTATGATCAAACTAAGTCTGCGGTGAGCAAATGAAGTGAGTGAGTAACATAGAACTTGGATTGGGGCTCGCACCAAGCCTGCTGCAACCAGCAAGCATTTGTAGGTATGAGTTCATAGCAATTGATCTAGCTGCAAGGGCTATGATCAATTATTGATGATTATGATGGCAAGTCATCAATCGTTCTCTTCACAAGGCTAGAGACATTGGCAGCGACAAGATCCAAGGAAAGTACTTGCTAAAGAGGAGAGCTTGCTTAGGGCTCAAAGGGTAGGCAGTATGAACCAAGTAGATTCAAGTTAGAGAATACAAGTGCTACCCATAATGTATATATACCATTGGAAGGGATAATGGCAGGTCTGCTGTATCAGTGGTAAGGGTAGAGGGTGAGTTGAGTCACAACAAGTCAAGATACCAAAGTACAGTGGCTCAAAAAACTGTCCACATGTTTTGACATTTTTCACTATCTATGATATTGTGTGAGAACAAACAAATGCCTCAAGGACATGCTTATAGCACATTGTAGTATGGCTTCAGGGCTTTCATTTGAGCCCTACACCAGTGGGAATTGGTGGAGATATGGTGGAGATACAAGGCTCACAAAATGGTGACTCATGCAGACAGTTTTTTGACTCAAGTATTTTACAATAATAACCAGGTATTCTAGTATTTTGTATGACCTCCCTTGGCTTTAATTACTACCTCTATCCTTCTAGGCATACTCTCAATTAATTTCTGGCAATCCTCAGCTATGATCTTCCCCCATTCCACTGCTACTCTCTCCCAAAGCTCCCATACTCCTTTAGGGGGTTTTCATAGGCTTGAAGCTTTTTCTTGAGTGTTCCCCAGAGATGTTCAATGACATTGACATCAGGAGACTGTGCTGGCCAGTCAAGAACATTGATGTTATGTTCTTCAAACCATTCTTTAGCTCTTCTGGATGTGTGCTTGGGATCATTATTCTGTTGGAAAATGATATCTTCTTCATCAATCCCTGATTCTGCCAAGCTAGGCAGCAAGTGGTCATTTAAAATGTCCACATACTGCTCAGCATTCATCTTCCCCTCAACCTCAGCAAGCATTCCCACACCATTCCATCCCATACAGTCCCATTAACCTCTCTGTCTGTTAGGCCATCTCCCTTCTTTTTCCATACATATACCTTCTCATCTGACCCAATCCTATTGATTTTGGTCTCATCTGACCATATAACATGCTTCCAGTCCTCTACAGTCCAGTGTTGATGAGCTAAGGCAAAGGCTAGTCTTCTCTGCCTATGTTTGATGGAGAGAAGAGGCTTTTTCTTCTTTGTTACTGCCTTGAGATGAGCTGCCTTGAGAACATTCCTCACAGTTTGTGAAGAGACAGGGGTAGTGATGGGGCAGGGGGGGAGGGTGCCACAACTCTGAAATATGATTTTTATGGAGGAAATAAGCATTGCCATCACATTCAGATGGTTAAATAGCCTTGGTCTCAAGTTCTATTTGAAGCCGGCCAAGTCACATGGAGGCTGAAAAAATCAATCATTTACACAAGCAAAAGTGGTCAATTCAAACAC
The DNA here is from genome assembly GCF_016647635.1 of Suillus subaureus. Taxonomy (NCBI): domain Eukaryota; kingdom Fungi; phylum Basidiomycota; class Agaricomycetes; order Boletales; family Suillaceae; genus Suillus; species Suillus subaureus. Next base: position 196,832 of record NW_024538603.1, on the reverse strand, counting down.
AGGGAAGCAACTTTGGAATACAACCTTGACAGATCAAATGGTTGTTGCTGCTGGATATATATTGGTTTAATCACCTCAGTAATTAGTCTGAGACCAATCCATGCAAGTCATATGAAGGCTGAACAGTTGACCTTGGGATGGTTTATAACTCTGAAGCATGATTTTTTGCACCAAACAAGCATTGCCATCACATTTAGATGATTAAATGACCTGATGTATCAGGTTCCATCTGAAGCCAGGCAAGTCAAATGGATGCTGAAAAAATCAATCATTGGGTAGGCAGCATTACAGGGGTGACACTGCTCACATAAGCAAAAGCGATTAATTTGGACACAGGTGGGCAACTTTACAACAACTTGACTTTGATGCATCAAATTCAAATTGTTGTTCCTCCTGGTTCAATTGCTTCAGAAGTAAGCCTGAGATCAAGCCATTTGAATCATACAAGGGCTGAAATTTTGACTTTGGGTGAGGGCCTTGGCACAACAGGAATTTATAACTCATAACTCATGGCTCATGGCTTTGGAACATGATTTTTTGCACCAAACAAGTGTTGCTGTCATTTTCAGAGGGTTCAATGACTTCTGGAATGAGTTCTATCTGAAGTCAAGCAAGTCAAGTGAAGGCTGAAAAAATCAATCTCAGAGGGTGAAGCATCATGATGGGGCAGTCAATTTTTGAACACAATTTTTACACATGAAATGGGCATTACCACTAGATTTATATTTTTCAGTGACCTCAGAAACAAGTTCAAGATCATGCCATATGGGTCATATGAAGTCCAGAAAAATCAGTCTTAGAGGGAAAGACAGCATGACATAGGTGGTTAACTTTAGAACATGATTTTTTGGACAAACTGAGCATTTCCAGTGCATTCAGATGGTTTTATAATCTTGAGAATGAGTCCTAATTAAAGTTGGATGACATGTACAAAGGCTGAAAAATCAACTGTAGGGTGAGGGCCTCAACACAACATGGAATTTATAACTTTGGAACATGATTTATCTGAAACGATGAGTGCTGCTGTTGGATTTAAAATGCTCATTAACCCATAAAACAAGTTCCATCTGAAGCTGGGCAAGTTGTGTGAAGTCTGGGTGCAGTAGGCAGGAGGAGGTAGCACGACTCTGGAACATGATTTTTTTGGACCAGATGAATGTTACCATTGTGTTCAGATAGTTTAATAACCCCAGAAGCAAGCTCTGTTTGAAGTTGAGCAAGTCATATGAAAGCTCAAAAAATCAATCATTGGGTGAGGCAGCATGACAGGGGTGACATTGCTCACATGAGCAAAAGCGGTCAACTTGAAGATAGGTGGACAATGGCTAATAATTTGGACTCCATTTATGATGGACAAATGACCACGTTTGGTGGTAATGGATCACAGGTGTATCACAGTCACTAAATGGGATTCCATGACAGCCTTCACTCTTGGATCAGCCAATGGGAAAACTGTGATTCCTTACATCCACTCACTAGGCTTTGGGATGGCATGCTCAAAAATTGAGTGAGACATAGATGGAAAGAAGAGGAAGTCTTTCTGACTCCAGGACAAGAAACCATGCTCCAGGAGCTACAAAGTGAGCTGAAGAAGCTACAACTAGTGACTGCTACCAAATCACCCATTCTTGCTGTAGAGGCAGAAAGAGGTCCGGAAATCCATTGTATAAGCAGCAAGAATGGGGATGTAAGCTAAGGGATGTGAAAGTAAGTGAAGCCTCAAGCCTTGCTCTGACTAAGCAAGTGAGGCTTTTGGATGAGCTGCTTGCTTTAATGGCACAATTTGATTTACATTGTTCAATTACCTTGGGAATAAATCTGATATCACACAATGCAAGTCATATGGAGGCTGATATAACTGATCTTTGAGTGAGGCAGCACAACTGGGAGTGGCAAACTTTGGAACATGGTTTTTATAGATGAGATGAGAACTTCTGCTCCATTTACATAGTTCGATGACAATAGATAAAATGCAAAGATCAAGTCATAAGCACAGTTTATCTACTCAAGTTGCCTGTACTGATGTAAATACCCCTTGGTATGACAATGGGTTTTTGCCCATTTGAGCTCTGTAGTTGAAAAAGACTTATACCAAATGGAGTCCTGGGGTGAGATTCACTTCAACCAGGTAAATCCTTCCTGATCATGCCAGGGCTTAACAACTATCTTATCTCTGACTTGGAACAGCATTCTCCCCTCCTTGTTCCTATTTCTTGAGCCAGGGCCTAGTTAGAGACACTTTAGGGTCAAGCACCACCTCTTTAGGCATAGCAACTAGGTGGCCAAAGACCAAACATTAATCTTCCCCTCTACAGATTTGTTGTTTACCATACCACTATCAGTAACACAACAAGAAGAGAACTAAAACAATCTTCTAATGTTGGATGTCTTCCGTCATCCATGAGGGTCAAACCATTGTTATTTTCCTTTGTACATGGAGCATGCAAAACTTGAGGGACACCCACAATTGTCATATCCCACAATCCAGACCCACATTCCATCATATTCCCACGCCTTCCAAGCCTATGTCTGGACCACACTTCATATCCAACTCATTCCCAGATCCCCTTCCGCTGTGTGCTCCACACCTCAGCAGGATCGACTATGCTCTGGATTTACCCCTGAGCTCTGGACCATCGGATCTCCACTGCTAGCCTGAACCATAACCCCCTGTCCCATCCACCCTATGTACACTCCATCCAGCAAGACATTCGGACTTCACCTTGTCTCAGATTCCGGACTCTATCCACCTTCTCATATCCCGGTCCTGTATCCACCTTGTCTTCCAGATCCCCAGATCTCCAGACCTATTCCCACCCTCTGTCCAATATCCTGTGCCTATCCCCATTTAGGTATTCTCTGCTTTCTGGCTTTCGGTTACCTCTTCTTCCATCTTGCTTATTGATCCTTGTATGAGTCTTCATCTCCGAGTTCATTTACTTATGTTCCATCTTACTTACTAATGTGTTTCCACATGCTCATACATAGCCTTGCTCCTTTGCTTACTGATCCCCTCAGATGCTGTTCAGTATATAACCCCTGTAGATACTCCTGTAGTTCCTTAGTCTGAATATTGACTTAGACTTGCCCAATCCTCTCTCAGACTTTGGTCCACCTAAGTCTGTCCTACCCATCAGGCCTAGGGATTGATTCCCTAGGCTGGAGCTCCACCTTTCTGGCACTTACCCTCTTTCCGAACTTAGGTCCAATCCCTGTCTCTCTCACTCTACCTTAGGATAGTCTACCTCTGTTTGTTTCTATATCAGACTTTGTCCAATGTAGCCCCTATTCCTTCCGGACCTCCGGACCTCCTGTCCCTTGTACCTCCAGGCATCCTGTCCTTTGGACATTCCATCTCCTAACCCTCAGACATCCTGTCCTTCTGTCCTCCATCCTCCTGTCCTCCTGTCCTCCTGTCCTCCTGTCCTCCTGTCCTCCTGTCCTCTTGTCCTCCTGTTCTCCTATTCTCCTGTCCTCCTGTCTTCCTGTCCTCCTGTCCTCCTGTCCTCCTGTCCTCTTGTCCTCCTGTTCTCCTGTCCTCCAGTCCTCTGGACCTTCAGACCTCCTATCCTTCCATCCTGTTTCCTGTAGAAGTATTACCTTGCAGTGGGAACTCTCCTGAGCACTTCCTGCATTCCTCCGGAACTCTCCCACGCTCCTCCAGATGTTTCCCACGCTCCTCTGGAAGTCCTCTAGTGCTCTCCAGCAGAGTAGCCAGCCTCTGGAAGTCCTCTGGACTTCGTTGGACCATCATCAGACCTCATACAAAATGGAGGGCACATACTCGGGTAAGGGGCACAGCGTACGAGCTGAGGCCAAGCCCCTCTAAGTCAGTCTCTCTCCCCCTTGAGCAACATGGTTCTTAACAACAATAAATAAAACAGGACATTGAAGGGAGTGGAGCAAATTAACTTGGTATCACAAAAATAATTTGGGTCACACAAAATTATAAAGTTTTTCTGCCCAGCAACAGAGAAATGACTGTGCCAATGAGCATGCCAGCATTTTCCCGAATCGCCAGAAGCTTAGTATGCATCTCTGAAGATATGCACCAGCCTCCAGGCTCTGAAATGCCCCAATCACCACCTAGAGGCCAGGCAGTGGCAATCCAACTGCCATCCAGGAACAGTCAAGTATTTGGCTGCTCACTGGCAGGAATGTATAGTTGGTACGGCCTCAAGTTGTCCCAGTGATCTGGAGTGGTTGACCAGTCATGGTCTTGGAGGGCTTTGTTGCTGAACATTTTGTTTGTTCTCATGTTAGGTCATGGAGGGGCTGGTCCTACCCTTGGGTGTATCGCATTGATGGCTACCCAAACATACTCCTAACCATTGGTTTTCTTACTGGTCACTCTCCACCACAAAGATTGTTTGTCTACCAATCACTGAAGTAGTGAAGATTGTCCTCTATGCGCATTGGACATCATGATAATGTCAGGGAGAATGAAGTCAACAAATTCACAACAAGTCACAGAAAGCCCAGGAATGTCATCATTCCAAGGTTATTGACAGGAAGGCTATGAAGCTTGGCATGAGGGAAGAATGAAGAAACAAATTCGCAATGAATAACTGAAAGCCCAGGAACATTGTCATTCCAAGGTTCTCAACAAGAAGCTATGAAGATTTGAGGAATGTCATCAGTTCCAAGAGTCTGTGTAAAGGTGAAAGGTAAACTGAAGGGAGAGTGAAAGGCTTGCAGTCTCTATATATATCTTGCTCAGGCAATTGCCAGTGAACAATACTTGTGGAAGTACCACAATGATTTAGATCAATTGAAAGTTATATTTGGTCAGCTAATGAAGATCCATAAAAATCACATGACTTATGAGTGACCTACAGTGGCTCAAAAAAGTGTCTCAATGTTTGTGACTTTTTGTGCAATTGCTGTATTATGAGCTAGGGTGTGAGAGTATGACTAAGCCATAGGGAGGTGTGGGAAAGCTCTGATTCTAAGATTTATGTTTGATCCCTCTAGCGTGGGAAAATTATGGCATCAAGTGAAGATATGGTTAATTTAATTTGGTGACTCATTGAGACACTTTTTTGACTTTCAGTTTGACCAACACAATCTCTATAATTCTGGTACTTGGTGTTTCCTTCTGTTGCTCTAATTACTTCTGCCACTCTTCTATGCATACTATCTATTAATTTGAGGCATTCCCTCATCAACAATCCTGCCCCACTCTGCTGCAACTCTCTCTCACAGCTGAAATAGCCCCTATTGTTATTATCATTAGCTTTTCTAATCTGTATACCAGGCAGATTGCTACTAAAACTGGTCTGAGCAGGGTTGCTATCATTAGGATCATAAAACAGTCATTCTGGACAAGAAAAATATCAAATTAGATTGTCCTTTCAAGCCTATATCATATAACAAAAAATCTCTTGTTCATAATATTCCAACTAGGCAGGCTGCCAATGCTACTCAAGCCACCAAATTTATTCATTACATCATCTACACTGCTCTCTCCACTCAAATAGTCAGGGGTACTCTTAAGGCAGCCAATCTTAAAGCTGTAAACAGGCAGAAAAGCCTTTCCTGCCTTCAGCCTATATAGAAAGAAGATTAGTCTTTGCTTTAAAGCCTCAATATTGGACTGTTGAGGACTGGAATAGGGCTACCTGGTCACATGAGACAAAAACCAGTAGGATGGGGTCAGGTGGCTAGGAATATATGTGATGAAAGGCAGAAGAACTACTAGAAGAATGAAAAGTCAAGAAAATACTAAAGTATGGAGTAGGAAACTTGATGGTATGGTGTTGTATGAGGTGGGATGGAGTAGGAATTCTCTGTAAGGTGGGGGGGAGGATGAATGCGAAGCAGCACATTTCAATTTTGGAAAAGTATCTGCTCAGAAGCATGCAAGAATCAAGAATTATTGAATAAGACATTACCCTCTAACAAGACAATGACCCTAAGCATACTTCAAGTTGACCATAAAATGGTTTAAAAACTATGGTATTAGTGTTTTATCATGGCAAGTCCAGTCCTCAGACCTCAACCCTATTAAACAACCCTGGTAATTACTCAAGACACCACTTGCAGTCTATCAAGATCCTCAATAGGGGTGATTTTAGCTGTGGGAGAGAGTTGCAGCAGAGTGGGGCAAGATTGTTGATGAGGAATGCCTCAAATTAATAGATAGTATGCATAGAAGAGTGGCAGAAGTAATTAGAGCAACAGGAGGAAACACCAAGTACCAGAATTATAGAGATTGTGTTGGTCAAACTGAAAGTCAAAAAAGTGTCTCAATGAGTCATCAAATTAAATTAACCATATCTTCACTTGATGCCATAATTTTCCCACGCTAGAGGGATCAAACATAAATCTTAGAATCAGAGCTTTCCCACACCTCCCTATGGCTTAGTCATACTCTCACACCCTAGCTCATAATACAGCAATTGCACAAAAAGTCACAAACATTGAGACACTTTTTTGAGCCACTGTATGTACTGTTGCCAGTGTGGCTGGCTGCCAGGCACTGCTGACAGCAGCAGAGACTTGGGAGTGAGAATATGTGGAAGGTTTCACTTTGTTGGGTTGGAACCAGTTATATCAATTGTGGTGTCTCATACAAGCATAAGATTCTGTGGGTTTACAACATACTTAGCTACTAGAAAGGTACATTGAAATGTGTCTGTACATTTAAAATACATTAATGTGTCTGAGTCATTGGCATTGTCAGATGTGTGAGCACATTTCTTCCCCTTTGCCTTGCTTCACACTGCAGCTTGATCATTCTTTATCTTCATTTTCATGACTTGCCTGCAAAACACAGATGCAGCCCCCCTCAACATTCCAACATCACTAATGTAAAAATCAGAGTCAAAATCAACTGCAGCTGTTAGATACATGATCCCTTGATGGCACAAAGTGCTCAAACACTGATTGAAGTTCATTGCTGGAAAACAATGGTTGAGAATGTTGATCACATCATAAATTGTCAGCTGCAACTCATCATCAGATTCATCATCTGTCTCCAGCACATTATGTGCGAGCATTTGACACTAGAGTGCACTTGATAGTTTTGACTGGCTGCATCACTCCCACCAGTGAAATGGATGTGATTGTGAATGATTGGACTTGGCAGGGTGACTGGGCCAGTTGAAACATCAGAGGGGCTGCTTCTGCTATCTGTTTCTGCTCTAACCCTCTTTGAGATGCATTTCTAGGAAAGAGATATCATGTTAGAATGACCTCATCTCATAGCAGAACAACATACAAGGTTCAATATCTTGATGTTCATGACTTTTTCATTCCTGCCTGAGTACTGCTTTGCTCTCGCTGACTTGAATGCATTTTCAAGGTCAAAAGAAGTCTTCAAATGAGCTGGGAGATCTGAATGACAGTTCATTAACAGTTGCCAACCAACTTCACTGTCCTGGGGTGAGATATCCATATAGGCATGGATGTGGTCAAACATGTCAGAGAAAAGGGTATTGTCTGCAAACCCAACATCAACATAAGCAGTTGCAATGTCAGCATTGGTTGTATGCTGGGGAATGCAAAAATTATCTGGTTATGAACATACATTGGTACACATTGAATGATTGAGCATGAAGCTTACACATGAAACCCTGAAAGTTGGCATGCACATCAGGGACATCCTCAATGTAGAGCTTGGGGGGTTCTTGTCTGGCCCCAAGCAGATAAGCAGTAGTCTGTGCTTGTCTGTGTTGTGTGGAGTTGTAGATGGCTTCAATGGTTTCATCAAGGCTTCAATTTGACAGTATTTCCTGGTCTAGAGAATTTATAGGGGAGGGTGACTCAGACATCGTGCAACATTATTGATCATCCTCAAGTTGCCCCTCTGTTATATCATGAAGTGGTGTAGTGATGACGCATGTCCAAGGTAAGATCAGCTCCACTTGCACTAGAGGTCCAAGAGTGCTGTAAGACTGTTATGTATCGCCAAGTTGTCGTTTTGGAGTTGTTGCTGGTCACATGGGCAAGGTCCCCACCCTCCTCAATCAAATCTGAATCTCAGCATTGTCATCTTCTGGTGTCAAGTGTGGAGTGCTGCTGTACTTCTGGTAGAACAGCAGAAGTTATTGTTGCTTTTGCAAAAATTTAATCAGTCACCACTCAAACTGACAAATCTGATCTCAGCTTTTAGTGGCACATAGAGCCAGACTACCAGGTCCCAAGGAGGTTGATCAAAGACACATCCTGACTCTGATGAAGCGAAGGACACAAAACAAAGGTAGGATCTCGTAGAGAAGTAGATACACCACTGTTGTAGTTGATGGGCAATAAACAAGACCTCTGCAGCCTGCAGGGCTGAAGAAGAATATAGGAACACCAAGTTCAATGCAAAGGGATGGGCTGTAGGGAAGGAGGCATCTGTTACTGAAGCTATCCTTGACTGCTTCAAATATGTAGGTATCCATGTTTGTACAACAGGAAGTTGGAATGAGCTTAGAGTGAGGATTGCAATTTTATCCATTCATGATGGCTATGGAACACCCCAGTTTGTGTTTGAGATGGCTATTTGAAGACAATCAAAGACCCTGTGCGGAAAGCCTAGCCTCTCAAACATGGTCAAGAGACTGAGTTGAATGTGAATGATACAATGCATGACGAGCACCCCTCAAAGATTCAGCATACTTGAAGCTTGAAGCTCCAGGACTGAAGGTGATCCTAGCAAGTGGTGTGGTAAGAGGTGTAAAAGTTGATGCTGGTAGATACATCAGATGCAAGGTGGTGCGCACATGTAAGATGTCTGAGGGACTGTTAAGGTCATACTCAAGGGATAACTGGATCCAAAGGGCTTCGGCCTCAGCTCATGTGCTGTGCCCCTTACCTGAGTATTGCCCCTTATTTCAGGAAGGCAAGACTAATGCATCCGGAAGGTTGAACGAGTATCATAACAGATCCAGATGACTTCCAGATGCAGGATAGGTATTGTAGGGCTAATCCGGATGAGTCCAGACTAGAAACTAACGGTAATAGACTGTTGGAGACAGAGGCAGATACAAATAGACTATAGGAATCAATCCTAAGTCTTGGAGGATGGGAATGAGTAGAACTAAGATGATATTCGAACTGAGGTGCTACAGAGAGTTACAGGAGGTTATATACTATAGGTATCTAACGGAATGATCAATCAGCAGGGTCCGAGGCTATGTACAAAGCATATGGGTAGTCTATTGGTAAGTAGAAATGGATCATGAATCATGAAATGGAAATGAAACATAGGTAATGGATCAGGGAGCAGGATGGATATACAGATAACCGAAATACCAGAGTTAGGGGGTTACCAAAAGGGGACAAGCACTGGTTGTGGATTCAGATGAGTTGTGGACCAGACTAAACAAGTGGACAGATTGAATGACAAGATGTTGGAGGGAGATAAGATGTGGATAGGATCAGAGATAAGATGTGGATCTGAGATGAGATAAGGGTCAGATCTGAGATCCAGATATGCAGATATGACAGGGACCCAGAAACACCTGGCATTCCAGGGGGTTTCAGCAAAAGGGAAGTGTGCTGAAGATAATGCCTTTGACTTATAGTAAATGATCTAGGAGCAGTGTTCATAATCAAAGCTATCCTTAGACTGCTTCAGATGGGTATGGTCCTGTCCATACGATAGAAAGTCAGAAGGGACAAGTGCATGCAAGATCTGCAATATAATAGTACTAACACCTCTGTGACAGTCATGGAGCACAGATTGAGTTCATGCTGAGTTAAAGACAATAAAGGACCCCATGCAAAAAGCCAGGCCTCTCACACAAGGTCAGGATACTGAGTTTACTGCATATGTAATTATATAGGTGGCACAAGAAGCCAAAGAGCAAGCCGAGAGAGAAGCTGCTCAGGAATCCGGGAACATTGTCATTCCAAGAATCCAAGTCAGTCATGGAGGAGTTGGTTAAGGAACCCCAGGTCAACATCAATGTTACATGTCTGAGGAGGTTTGAGGAGGAAAATTTAAGAAGAGAAGTTGAGAGAGAAGCTACTTAGGAATCCAGGAACATTGTCATTCCATGAATCCAACAGAGTCATAAATAAGATCCAACCACATCATGAAGTCGGAAGAAGTCACTTTTTCAGCTATCACTGCTGCATCATGTAAGTGGCACATGTCTAGCTATTTGATATTATTATTGCCAACTAACCATTTCCTATGCCAGTTGAGGCCTCATAAGGTGTTGTTTAGAGTATATTACATGCCAGGGGATTCAGGTGTTTGGTGGTTTTGATGATATATGTAATATGTAATCTGGCTGTATTATGTAGTTGATAGTTGTAGGTGCCAGTGAACACCTTATTATCTAATTGCCACATGTATCACAACCACTGGGTGCAAAGAGAAGTACGAAGGTTGAATTAGTAGTACTGTCTGATTTGGCACTTGGCTAATCCTCCTAGTTGTGATTATCACTGAGATCTCAGCCTCAAGTTGGCCTTGAGTCATGGAGTGTAAGTAGCACAAGCTGTGTGGTGAATGGGTGCAATAAAGAATTATGGCTCAACTTGGGCTTTTCTGCCAGCTGACACCCACTTAGTCCCTGAATCAGGAAAACATTCAACAATGGCATGGTTATGAATGAGGAATCAATGCATGATGAACCAATTTAGTTAGCTTCCCTGAATGTTTCCACAAGGAATATGGGTGAGAACAGGTGAGAACTTCACACAGTGAATTTAATTGATTGCTACTGATCAGTATCCAACTCTCCCTCTCCTCTATACACCCAGTGTACTTCTAGCCAAACTGTCTTCTCGCATTCACAATAGTTTCCAGAAACCACTGTCCATGGGCATTGAGGATGTCACCAGCTCAATACCCCTCAATGCCCAATGGCGTCTCTTGTTCCTAGTGCAAACCACGACCAAGATCAAGGTTTGGGGCAAGACTGTTGGAATTCCAGACCTGTTTTTAGAATTCCAAGACACCAATGGTGATGTGAAGGCATTCTGGGTCATCAAAGTCACCTTCACACAGACCAACAAAGACATTATGACAAAAATCCAGGGTTACATGAAAAAATGCAAGGATCTTGTCTCAGTGACCATCATTGATGCCTGCAAGTTACACCCTTACCAAAAACCCAAGGACACATTGGCAGTGGCAGCGTGGGCCCAGGAGAGAGATGTGCTCACATTTATGGAATGGTGCAATGATGATGACATTCCAGCCTATGGGCCAGTCATGTCCAATGTCCCATATCAGTGGGCCTCACCATTGACAATCACAATTAAGATATGGGTATGAACCCCTGCTGGCGGGTTCTGCAATGATGAGGAGTATTATGGAAGTGTAGTATATTGTGCCAATACTATTACCAGTTGCACATTTGAAGTGGACTAACACTGACACCACAGCAAATCTGTCCATTGCTAAGTGATATGGACCACTTAAATCATCTCAACTCAGTGCATGCTAGAGGCATGAAAATGATTCAAGATAAAATTCTTGCTCACATTGAGGAGTGCTGTGAGCTGGAGGAGGATTAAATTAGGTATGATCCATCTTTGAGCTGCAAGGACCTACCCCACCAACTTCACAGTGCCCTGCAAGATTGGACACCTGCAAGTTCAATGTTTGAATGAGACCATGTTATGGATCACATGTCCAGTGTGGTGTGGCTCAATGGGTATGAACATTACAGTGAATGGCATAGTAACTTCCTAGGTTGAAGATCATGGAGATAGGGGTATGGAAGATCATGGAGAAAGAGATGTGGGACTCCTTGATGCACTTGGGTGATGAGGTTTGTTTGCCTGGTTATCTCCATCATACATTTGTCCTTGTCAGTGGCTTGACTAATGCATGTAATTGCAATCTTCCTATAATGTTTGTTGTCATATTCATCTTTGTGCCTATTGGACAGGACACCTAGTGTTCCTCCAATCAAGTGCTGGTTTGGAACCAGCTGAGACAGGCCCCTCAGCTGGAGACAGCCTAGCTGTCACGACTGAGGGCATAGACAGTAGTAGCAGCTACAAAATAGTGATTGCACTAATGATATGCAGGGACTAATATTCAAATTTCAGCTGCTGTAACATTGGGAAAGCTGGAGAGTTAAGGACAGCTGAGCTGTCCTTCCTCTCAATGATTGTGCCCATTGGATGGGACATCTGATGTTCCTCCAATCGAGCACTGGTTTGGAACCAGCTGAGATGGGTCCCTCAGCTGGAGACAGCCTAGCCATCACCACTGAGGGTGCAGACAGTGGTAGTAGCTACAAAATAGTGGTTGCGCTAATGATATACAGGGACTGACATCTGAATTCCCATTCCCACAACATTGGGGAAGCTGAAGAGTTGAGGACAGCTGAGCCGTCCTCCTTCTTGACAACAAAGAGTTTCATTGAAGTCGCTTTTAGTCCAAGTTTCAGTTTATGTAATCCCTGACAAACACAAAGATTCCCATCACCAAACACATAGAAAGCTGTGCCAGATTTTTCCACAGCTCAGCGCTTGAAGTTGAACCCACAAATTGACCATCATCTGGTTATGGTATAGTTATTGTCACTTAACTTTCTTCCACAACTCCAATTCCCATACCCATACTATCATTTGAATCTTGGAATGATGATGTTCCTGGGTTTTAGACTAGCTTTCCATGATGATCTTATCTATAACTCTGTTGGATTCTTGGAACAACAATGTTCCTGGATTCCTAAGTAGCTTCTCTCTTGAACACTCCTCCATGACTGACTTGGATTCTTGGAATAATAATGTTCCCGGATTCCTAAGTACCTTCTCTCTCAGCTTGCTCTTTGGCTTCTTGTGCCACCTATATAATTACATATGCAGTAAACTCAGTATCCTGACCTTGTGTGAGAGGCCTGGCTTTTTGCATGGGGTCCTTTATTGTCTTTAACTCAGCATGAACTCAATCTGTGCTCCACGACTGTCACAGAGGTGTTAGTACTATTATATTGCAGATCTTGCATGCACTTGTCCCTTCTGACTTTCTATCGTATGGACAGGACCATACCCATCTGAAGCAGTCTAAGGATAGCTTTGATTATGAACACTGCTCCTAGATCATTTACTATAAGTCAAAGGCATTATCTTCAGCACACTTCCCTTTTGCTGAAACCCCCTGGAATGCCAGGTGTTTCTGGGTCCCTCAGACATCTTACATGTGCGCACCACCTTGCATCTGATGTATCTACCAGCATCAACTTTTACACCTCTTACCACACCACTTGCCAGGATCACCTTCAGTCCTGGAGCTTCAAGCTTCAAGCATGCTGAATCTTTGAGGGGTGCTCGTCATGCATTGTATCATTCACATTCAACTCAGTCTCTCAACCACATGTGAAAGGCTAGGCTTTCCATGCAGGGTCTTTGATTGTCTTCAAATAGCTGTCTCAAACCTGCACACCATTTTCAACCACCCTTAGTCTCCCAACCCTGTGTGAGAGGCTAGGCTTTCCATGCAGGGCCCCTGATTATCTTCAAATCACTGTGTCAAATATGAACTCAACCACTCCATAGCCATCACAAAGGTGTAAAATTGTGGACCTCACTATAAGCTCATTCCAACTTCCTGTGGTATGAAGATGAACCCTACATGTCTGAAGCAGTCAAAAATGACTTCAATTACAAATGGTTCCCTTCCTCAGTACTGTCCCTTCAAGTTTATGTTGAACACCAGGAATGCTCAGTGTTCCTGGATCCTTCATATCCCCCATCTACAGAAGTTTTTGGGCAATATCCCCTTCATATAAATTATAACAGGAGCATGTCTAGTTCTCTACAAGAGGTTACCATCCTTTTGTCCTCCAAGGTGAGTACCCCAATGATCCTTCCATCATGCTTCTAACTAAAGGGGATTTCTTGCCATTGATGAGCTCCTATTTTTTCATGTGACTGTAGCAGATGCTGTAGATTCAGTTAGATGAATGATTGCCTAAGCCCAAGATAATTAACTGTGGATGCAAAACCCCCATATTTCAGCAAGGTAAATGAGTGACCACATTCACCCTCACCCACTAGAAGGATTTGAACTTAATTTATTCCTAGTGAGGGAAGGTCCAGGTGCAAGTTGGTGACCCAGAGTGAATCAAATGAAACTATGATCCTTTGTTCAATAGAGGAAGCACCACCTTCCTGATTCAAATGCCTGATGCCATATGGCAACCAATGTAACATGTTTATATTGTCTGCCCTCATCTCTATTGGGTGTTATGATCTAACCTCATAGCCATGTATTGTGGAGTGCCTTCATCTTAGTCTGGCATCAGGGTTGTGCATCATTGCCATCTTACCAGGTATAAATGTTGAGCAAATAAAAGTATCGGCATATCTAATATCTGACTTGATGTCTCTCACTTGCTCCCTGGAAATGCTGTCCCAGTATATGGATGATAGCTACACTGGCCCAGGTTCTGTTCTTTCTGTACACATGCAGTTCCCAGTACCCAAACTGCCATACATGAAGGAGTTTGAGAATCTGAAGAGTAAGCTGCACTGCTCTGAGCACCAAGGAGAGAGCATGTTCTGCTGGGTAGACACCTCACAGAGGGGTGCTCCACACTACCCGATGTGCACTCAAGATTTACAAGAGTGGGCAAGGTACCTTGTACATATATACTTCATTGTCTGCAAGTTCATGCTCATAAAGATTAGTGCAAGACTGAAGATCCTGATGACTTGTGCAACACTCTGCCTGGTATTCTTCATTTCAATGAAATTCAAGAGATATGTCAGGCATGAACTGCATTGTCACTCATACATGTACCCACTGAGCCAATCATTCACAACCATATTCACCTCTCACCAGATGTTGTCAGCAACAGGGTAATGTCTGGCAGAGTATTTGCCAGACAGCCAGAGTGAGCCAGGGGCCTTATGCCTCAACCACTCAAGAGGACATATGCCCTTTTCATAGAGTGAAGTCATTACAGAAATGAAATTACAAGTTCGCACACCAGCACTGAAGCTGCATAAAGCTATACCTCAATGTAGTCTATACTATGTACTCTCTACACTCATCATGGGATCTATCTGTACTCTACATTCATTGTGGTTCATTTGATGTACACCCCTACTGAGGAGTAACAGGACCTAAAATGTTTGTGTAGAACTTTTTCCACAGCCTACTCTTGAGGTTGAATCAAAATGCTTCTACCCCAATACCACCCTGTGGTTACAATCAACTTACTCCCTCAGATTTCCCCCACCCTGTGCTAGGCTTTGCACCCTGTCACACTGTGTCATTGTCTTTGGCAGCAGAGTAGGTTACTGTGAGTCTTGGAATGAGTATGATGGCCTCTCAATAGCCATCATTGATGCACTAGTATAATGGGAAAAAAAACTTCCTGACAAAGGCATGTAATGCACATGGCAACCTACCACTAGATCCACATCACTGGCAAATTTGGTCTCAAGTTTTTCAATACTTTGTGTTCCCTCAGCACCACCTGTTGATCTGGAATTTGCCAATCCAGATGGTCAGATCTCTGCCTATCAGTGTGATTGTTTGCTAAGCCTTGTAATAGATTTATGCAAGCACATCATTACTGCCCTCAAGGAAGACTTGCAGGATGGTGTAGATATATGCATTGTATGAATCTAATGATGAAGCATTCAATTGTCATCTCAACTCTTTCTTCTATTACAGAGATTCTCCAATATTTCCAAAGCTGATTGTGATTATGTTATGCATGCTGTCGCATCACAAGATAAGCTTGTTTGAAGGTGGGCTACACTCACAGTTAATGAAATTGATACTAATAATGAGAACCTTCCCTTAGACCATCATATGCCCCCAATCTTCAATGATCCATTGCTGTCCAATGACCTTGCCACATTCATGACAGTGTTCTCATGTCAATGCACAAGTTGATGGAACTTACCATTGATTCACTACCCATCAATAAGCAATGGGGCCTTTATTTACCTGTGCGAATGGCAGCTTTTCTCAATGTATGTAGTAGGTGGTTAGGGGTACCTGACACTCTTCTCGAGTTGCAAGGTCCTGCTGGAGTTGTGCTGTTGTGGTGCATAGACATTGCCTCCTCAGAGGAGGGGGAGGAATTGATGTCGAAATTTCACCATTTCATGGAGAGGTGCAAGGACCTCCTCATGGTCACCATCATTGATGTCCACAAGTCGGCCCCTTACAAACAACCCAAGGATTTGTTGGATATGGAGTTGTCAATGGAGGGGTGAGATTTGCTTACATTTAGGGAGTGGTGCAGTGATTTAGATCAACCAGCTTTTGGGTCAATTATGTCTAGCATCCTGCATTGGTGGGTCAATCCACTGAAGATCACTATCAAGACCTGGCTCCATCACCCTGAGGGACAATTCTCTTTCAATGTGAAGCAAAGTGATAATCAGTATTATGCATGCTCTGTATGTTGTACTCCTATTAATAACAGTGTTTGGACTGATGCTGAACCCTACAGCAAATTTGTCCATATCCTACAATGGACACTGGGCATCTTGACTCAGTGCTCAAGTGGGACATGATGTTAATCTGAGAAAACCTTGTCAGTTACATTGAGAAGTACTGCAAACCAGCAGACGATCTCAGGTATGACCACCCTACAGTTACATAAATCCTTTGGTGATCAGTCTGATAGTGCCATCCGCAAATGGACACCCCTGGCTTGTGTCTTTGATTGAGACTTGATGATGAATTGTGTTTACATGGCCTCACTTCACAACAGGTATGACCAGTACTGTGAATGGCATGTCACATTAAAGCGCCAAGCATCTGGTATTGCGGAGCCAGGGACCCAATCCAACAGGTCTAACAAGAGGCTCAGGAGATCTTGATGGAGTCCCAGGATGAGTGAGATACAGCATGTTTTTCATTCCCATTATATTTTCATTTCCATATTTCTTATTGCCCTTGTTGTAACTCCATGGATGTTGTACAGCATGTAAACCAGTATACAATACTGTCCTACCAGTACTCTGACCTGTTATGTCTGCTCCATTGGTGTGATGATGATATGAAATACTTATACTTACAGTACAGAACAATGCAATGGGTTTTCATTTGAACTACTCAATCTGATGTGTATTTTAGCAGGACTCAGAGTATGCTTCCCCAACACCCAACATTGGTTAGTGCCAAGTGTAAATTTCATTGTTTAAATCAATTTAGTGGCATGACTCAGGTCGGCACATGCTTACATAATGCTGTCATAATGAAGGTTCTTGCTATATGCAGTAGTCATTTTTTGTTCATTGACAGGATGTGACTGTCCCTAATTCTTGAGCCTGTTCCCCAATGACAACACTATCACATCTGAATCAACTTCTACAATTTTGGCAATAACCTCTTCTACTTTGTTGCCAAGAGTAAGGACAGCTTGGCTGTCCCTAACTCTTGAGTTTTACCAACATTGCAGCAGTGGGAAGGGATATTGACTGAGATCAGTGCAGCCTCTCACTTTATAGCTGCTAGTACCACCACTGTGCCTTCTTGTAGTCGCAACAATTATCAGGCTGTCTCTGACTGCAGAGTGCCGCTTCTCAGCCCCCTGGGCTCAATTGGGGGGATGCCAAGCATTTTATATAATGGGACATGAACATGAGAATAGCTAGTTTTGTCCCCTCCTTAGCTTCCTAGCCTGAAGAGATCAATGGATATCTAGGCTGTATTCAACTGCACAGTGCCTTCTCAAGCCACTCTAAGCTACTGGGGCCCAATTGGAGGAATCCAATGCTACTTATCAATGAACCCTTCACTTTTTTTGCAAGATATGGATTTGCAACCTAGACCATATGTCCCCACATCACACCACCCTTCACATGGTCATCATACCATGAGGATCTGTTCAGGATAAGTTGATTTGGCCAACTTCTGAGCCAACTTCAGATTTTTTTCAATGGAACCTTCGCACTCCATGATGGAGCTTTGCACAGCATGACATAGACATCATTACTTGCTTATAATGGTGAGATCAGGTGCTGCCAGCCATCATGGCTCCAGCAAAGCAAAAGAGGACTTCAAACAACAGTGTCTGTGTTATGAACTAGGATAGTTCACTCAACAGACAACTCAATAAGAGTTTTAGGACTTCTGTTGAGATTTTACACAAGACGATAAGTCAAGTGTTCGATGTAAGCTAAGTCAGAAGGAGTGCTTCTAACTTAAAGTACAATTCAGGTGACAAGAAATTGGAGGTCTCAAGTGAAGGATATTCCAGGAAAAACCTAGTAAGATTGAAGTAAAGAACTAAAGCATACAGGAGGACTATTTATAGTGAACTACTGTGCTTTAGGGTAGGCATGTGAATGGATGAGTCAGAGATAAGGGATGCATAAGTGATAGCAAGAATAGGTCATCTAGCAACAGCAGTGGCGATTGTGATGTAATACAAAGTAAGAAAAGGGAAAATGAATAGGGGCATATGTGGTTGTAACATTACCCCTTGGTTAGGAATAAAGTCACCGACTTTAGTTATCCTGATTAGCCCAATAGATTGGGTCAGTGTCATAGTTAGAGTCCAGCAAGTTGTTTTGTTCCTCTGTAATAGTAAACAATTTATCAGCTATCTCGGCAGCGTGATAAATAGCATCCTGCTCAATCTCCCAATGAGCAAGGGCTTCATAGAAACCAGTGTCAGTCCAAACCAGTGGAATGACTGCTTTGCCCTTCAAGTCTTCACAAAAGACCAACAGATGCCCAGGTGCATATTCTTTGCAAACCTGGCAATGGTACGCTGGACAGTTCTTATGGTGATGTCCAGCAGTGCGACAATTATGACACATGACGTTGTTGATTGTTGCGGTTTTTACAGTGGTGACAGTGGACAATTGTGCTGGTGGGGAAGGGGATCTGGATTGTCATTTACAATTTCTGTGTGGAGAGGCTGACACTATTCATTTGGCGATACAGGCAGATCTGCACCTGGTGGGGTACTGACATGTAGTGGGTGCGATGGGGGCAGGAGAAGGAGAAGCTGGTATGTCAAGTACAGCAATAGGAGGGATACCATCATCCGAATGCTCAGTGGTAGCTGTCAGAAGAACTGGCAGTGGGATTGGAATGGCAATGTGTGGGGATGGGGGTCACACAACTGGGTTTGTAGCGATCCATTCAGTGACAATGTGAATAGCCTCTCTGATAGCCTCCTTAGTATCATCAGGCAACAGATGGATTGCAGTATTACAAATGTGTATATGAAGATGGTAGAAGATGGTCTTGTGGCAGTCATCATCAAGAAGGTTAGCGGTGCATTCAATAAGGCTAGTGTCTCTGATGATTCAGATAATAAGTCCGCTAGAGATTGCCCCTCTTTCTCCTAGGAGATGATCTATCTCAATAGCGTATTGTTGGGACGTGATGGCAGATTTGAATAAGGCACTGGTCTCAATTTTATCAATGATTGTGAAGTAATCAGTGAGGGTAGAGTCACTGGTTAAGGTAGAGTCGGTCAATGGTGGGGAAGTGACTGGGGAAGGTGTGTTTTCAGCAGTGGCGAGGTTGGTGATGGTGGCAGTCTGGTAGTCAGTAGGGGATAATGGGTGAGTGATGTTTTTGGATACAGTGTTCATAGCAGCAGGGAGTTCTTTGATGTGTTGGATGCAGAGGTGTAAGTATTCAAGAGACATTGTTCTAAGATTACAATCGATGGGTCTTTTTATATGTGGAAAGGACATCAGCGGCATTATCGAGGTTCTCTTCCGGAATCCATTCATTACTGGTGGAGGAGTATCCTTTCCAGGACACTAGATAGTGTCTCCATTTACTTGTTCCTTTGTGTGATAAGATCACATCAATCTCATATTCTTCTTCATTATCAATGACATCTGGGGGAGGATCATGGAAGTTCGTGCCATGGATTTCTGTCTCATGATAGGATGATAGCTCGGAAGCATGGAATGTGGGGTAAACTCTCCATTGCAGTGATAGTTGGAGTGTGAACATGATGGGTGATAGCATGGCGATGATAGGGAAAGGGCCATATCACTTTGGCATAAGCTTCTGTGATGGTAACTGCATGATTAGGTTCTTTCCTGATAACCCAACCTTATCTCCTATTTTCTATGGGTGGTACTTCTGCCTGTGCGTTTGTTCTGCCATTCACTGCATAGCAAGGTCGTGGCAAGAAAGCACTTCTTCTCTTGATTTCTGAAGTAGATGGAGTTGATCTTCCACAGCAGGTACTGTAGAATCAGGAAGGGTGTGTGGGAGAGCTCTGGGTTCATATCCCATCATAAGGAAGAATGGGGATGCATTTTGTGAGTCATGTTTTCAGTGATTATGGACAAACTCAGCCATAGGAAGGTGCTCTACCCAATCCTCTGGGTGATTGCGGCAGTAAATGTGGAGATAAGTCTCTAGTTCCTGGTTGAGATGTTCAGTCTGTCCATCAGTCTGAGGATGATAAGCGGTGGATGCAGCAATGTCGTATTTTAAGAGTTTAGCAAGGGCTTTGGAGAACTTTGATACAAACTGTGGTCCTCAATCAGATATAACTTTCTCATGAAGACTGAAGTGGCAATAGATGTATTTGAAAAACTTTGAGGCAACACCTTCAGAAGTGATGGTTTTTGTACAAGGGATCAGAATTACCCCCTTCATAAGGCCATGGTCAACCATGACCATGACAGAGTCAAAACCTGCGCATATGGGGAGATTGGTAATGAGATCAATGGAGACTTGGGCAAAGGGTGCAGAGGCAACTGAGGGGATAGGAACAAGTGGGGGGGTCACAGGGTGCATGTCAGATTTCATTTGCTGGCAAAGAGTGCAACCATCAACATATTTCTGAATATAGGAGCCCATAGAAGGCCACCAAAAGTCATGTTTGACAAGCTCCTCTGTCTTAAAGCAGCCAGGATGACCAGCAGAAGCATGGTCATGACATCACTCCAGAATCAGGTGTCTTCCAGTGGGGCGGATGTAGGCACGATCTTTGTAATATAAGATGTCTTCTTTAATTGTCCAATCAGTGAGTGCAGATTTCATAGGGGGAAGCGATAAGCCATCGAGGGCATCTGCAGCAGTGTGGAAGATTGGGTTGGGATCAGAGGGGTCAGGATTTGCGAGTGTGGTCATAAGCTCCATGTCAAGAAGTCATACAAACATAGAGTCTGGGTGGAGAGTGACATCATCATTGTCACCCTGTCCGGTTCCATGATCAGGACGTCTGGAGAGTGCATCAGGGGTGGTGAGTTTAGTTCCAGCAACGTGATGGAGTTCTATGTTGTAACAGGAGAAACAGGAGAGGAGGAGCTGCCAACGTGCTTGGCAATGAGTCAATTTCTGTGTGGTACAGAAGTAGAGCAAATTCTTATGATCCATAAAGACAATAACTGGATGAGGGTTTCCTTTGAGGTAATGATGCCATTTGGTGAGGGTGTGGATAACAGCGAGAAGTTCACGATTGAAGATCTGATAATTTCTTTCAGCTGGGTTCAGGGTTTGGGAGAGGTATCCACATGGATGGTAGACTCCATTTTCATCAGTCTGTAGCAAAACTGCTCCAGTAGCAATGAGTGAGGTGTCAGTAGTGATGGCAAACTGCCGACTAGGATCAGGGTTCCGTAATACTGGTTGCTTCAGAAAGCATTCCTTAAGCATGGTAAATGCCAAGGTACATGGGTCAGACCAATGGAATACTGTATCTTTCTTGGTGAGGTTGATCAAGGGTCTAGCAATGTCAGAGTAATGAGGGACAAAATTGTGATAGAAGTTGCAGAACCCAAGGAACAACCAAACTTCTTTCACCATAGTAGGAACTGGCCAATCTTGAATACCATCGGTTTTGGCGATATCCATAGTGACACAACCAGGACGAATAATCATTCCTAAATATTCAACTTCTTCAGCATCAAAGGTGCATTTTTCTGGCTTCAGGAATAGACATTCAGCATGAATTCTTTCTAGGATGCAATGGGTTCGAGAATGGTGGGAAGGGAGGTCGTTCAAAAAGATACAGATGTCGTCCATGTAAATGACCAACCATCCTTCATTTATTTCTTGTTGGAAGGTCCAATTCATGTATGCCTGAAAGGTAGTGGGCAAGTTGCAAAGACCAAAAAACATGACATTAGGTTCGAAGAGGCCATACTCAGTGGTAAATGCTGCTTTCCAATGATCATCAGGGTGAATTCAGATGTTATTATATCTGGAACAGACATCCATCTTTGTGAAATATTTAGCACCATGTAATCAAGCAACCAGGGACAATGGGAGTGGGAGAGGATAAGCATTCTTCACTGTCCAATCATTAATATACCAATAGTCCTGACAAGGGTGTAGGTCACCACTTTTCTTTCCAACAAAGAAGAATCCACTAGCTTGTGGTGATTTTGACTCGGAGATGAATCCTTTCTGTATGTTTTCATTGATGAATGCTTTGACAGTGGTTCATTCTGCTTCTGACAATGGGTAGACTTTGGATGTTTTCAGGACAAAACCAGGTTTAGTCTCAATGTGATGGTCAATTCCAGGATGTTCTGGGGGTAACTGATTTAGTCTGTCTTTGGCAAAGATGTCGGCAAAGTTGTGGAGGTAAGAAGGGATGAGTTTTTCGAATGATTTCTTCTTTTGTTCAAGCCCAGCTGCTAATGCAAACTGCTGAGCTTTGTTACTGGTTTTGACGTATTTGATGGGCCATGACAAGGGTGTGACTGTGGGTTTTTGTTCTGCAGCACTGGTACCATCTTTGGTTAATGGGGTGTCCATGGGAATGTTGGTGATGACATGGAGCTCGGTAGCATTGACAGGGTATTCAACCAAAAATTCATCATTATTGAGATGATACATTGCGAGTTTGTGTACAGGTGGTGCATAGTCTGAAGTCCATACATTGTCTTTGGTATCAAAAGAGTCATTGTCATCATCAGGGATGGGGTCAAGGTTGGGTAAAACCGGGGATGCTTCTTTGTCAGGGATTTCTTTGATTGTTGTTTGAGGGAGTGGTTCTGGCATGGGTCACACAGGAGGTGCCTTTGGCAGCACTATGACTGGCATCTCTTCTTTCTTCAAATGGGAGTTCTTCCATGTTTTATCGATCAGGGTTTTGATGGTTTTCTGAAAGAGAGGAGGAAGGTTATTCTTCTTTTGTTCAGTGTCAATGTCTTCTTCTATCAAATCACTTTTCTCTGTCCAACTGAGTTCTAGAGTCTCAGCTTTCCACCAAATAATTGGGTCCATGGCATGCAGCCAAGGGATTCCTAACAGAATCTGATCACGATGGCTGAGTTTCGTAATGTTGAACTTTCCAAGCATGGATGATTCATCAATTTTCACGATTAGGACACAGTAGTGAGTAATTGCACCTCCTTTCGCATAACTTCCATCTGCTGTGGTAACTTGGAATGGTTTCATAAGTTTATGCATTCGAATTTGATGGAGCTTAATGAAGTCTTTGGAGATGAAAGTTCTGGTGGCTCCAGAGTCAACAACAGCAGTTGTTTCGACAGTTTTTAGACAGGTTTTGGAGATAAGGGAAATGGGAATGCAAAGTTCCTTTCTGATTCCTACACCTCGAACAAGTCTAATAGGTACATTGGAAGATACTGATGTCAATCCAGTCTTCCACATCAAAAATCCTCATTGATATGACAGACTTCCTCTTCATCTTCTTTGGCTGGTTCAGTGCGACACACTGGAGCTTTGCCATTCTTTTTCTTCGGGCAGTTACAGGAGATGTGGCCCTTCTGATGACAGTTGAAGCACTTGCCATTTTGGTAGTGTTCTGTCTTTTCTTCCTCTGTGAGGTGGTCAACCTCCATAGCATTGGGGTCATGACAATCAATAGAGGGTCTGGAAATGTAATGTTGACCAGTAGGTTTTGTGGTTGTGTGATTGTTGTTGTGGAATATTGCACCATGTTGCCAGTTACCATCAAGTCTAATTGCGGCTTGGACATATTTGTCGAAGTCCATAGGGATGGTTTCCATTTGATAAATGGTGTTACCAATTCCCTTCTTGAGTCCATCATTGAAGAATGTAATCAGGATGGCATCTTGCTTTACAGCAGCTTGTGCAGCAAGGGTCCTGAAACTGGCGATATAGGAAGTGAGGTCGCCCATCTGCTTCAGGGTTCAGAGTTTATTCATAGCAGTACCAATGGCATCTGCCAGTGCGAATGCTTCTTTGAACTTGGCTTCAAAGTTCATGAATGTTCTGTAGGATTTTGAGGTGGAGTTGTCTACTTTGGTGTAAAATGTTAATGCCCAGCCCATGGCACTATCTTTAGTCATATACGTGAGTGCAGTAATAACTTTTTTCTCATTGGTGTTGTAAACTGATGCGTTAACAGCAAAGTATGCTTTCACTGAAAACAACCATCTTAAAGCATGGTCAGGGCTTCCATCATAGTTTTTTGGTGTTCCAGCTTTAAGCTTGGATGAAGAGCTGGACATTCTGATACTGGGATGTGCAGAAAGATTTCGGGGTAATTGTTCTTCTGGGAATCTGTCTGCTGATGTGGTTGAATGTTGGTCAGGTTCTGTGGTTACAGGGGATGGTATCTGTCTCTCTGTTTTCTGTGATATCCAGACCTTTGGCCTCGTGATATTCTTCTTCTTCTGGTTCTGTGGGGATGTCATTTGGATCACTCTCCCACCAATACTTTCTAACCCAAGGGGTTGTCTTGCTTTGAGCTACTGGGGCCTCCCTGGATGGAGAGGTTTGATTGGGACTTTAATCTTTTGTTATGAACTAGGATAGTTCTAACAACAGATGACTCGATAAGAGTCAGGACCTCTGCTGAGATTCTACACAAGATGATAAGTCAAGTGTTCAGTGTAAGCTAAGTCAGAAGGAGTGCTTCCAACTTAAAGTATGGTTCAGATGACAAGAGATTGGAGGTCTCAAGTGAAGGATGTTTCAGGTAAAACCTGGTAAGATTAAAGTGCAGAACTAAAGCATACAAGAGAACTATTTATAGTGAACTACAAGTACTTTAGGGCAGACATGAGAACAGATATGAGTCAGAGATAAAGGACGCATAAGCAATAGCAAGAATAGGTCATCTAGCAATGGCAATGGTGGTTGTGATGTAATACAAGGTATGAGTCAAAGATAAGTCTAGTGGTGGCATCATGCGGCTCGTGACATAATACACAGTAAGAGAGAGAAAATGAATAGGGGCATACATGGTTGTAACAGACACCAATGAGCACACCTTGAAAGCCTTAAGATGGATTCACCATACACACTACATCACAGCAATGTATTTTACACTGAATCAGCCACATGTCAACAATTGCGAACACTGATACATTGAATGCATCTTTGATGATAGAACAATAAGTTCCTGCCTCAGGCTATACATAGCCAACATTTATATACATCATTTCTGATGACATTGGAGGATGATGGTGTGGTGTGGAATGTCTTGTCAGTATTGTACAATGGCATATGAGGAGTATCAATGACATCAAATCCTACAATGCAGTAAATGGGACCAACACTTGGATGAGTGCCATTCATGTAATAAGTTCTCCTCTTTCAAACTGATCCCCTTTGTATAGCAAGACAGGGATGGACTTCTGATTGGTGACTCTGAGATGTCCAGAGATTGCATGTGCTATTGCAGCGCTGATCCCAGCTGTTTCCATATCTACCACAGATGATATTGAGCCATTCTTCACTCTATATGCCTTCCCTTGAGTGACCATAACACACAAGGTGAGCAATGATCTCTTGAACAGTTCTAATCATCAATTGTCAGTGATAAATTTATGTAAACAATAACATACTGGTCTTACTGATTTGAGGTGACAAGTGCAGTATGGCAAGCATCATGCATTGCACAGTTATATATACATATATATTATCAATGTTGTGACATTTACATCTAACTTTATAGAACAATGCCTGCTTGCCCAAGAAGAACATGCTGAGGCTGCTTATCAGGAACTTGATTGGCAATCCAGTCAGGCATGCAAGTCTATGCTCCAAGCTGAAGAACTGGATGAGATTGCAGGTGATCCAAATGCAGGTGATGATGATGAGGATGATCTAGAAGAAGTACAGCATGGCAATTTTCAAATGCAGCTGCGAGGTGCATCGTGTATAATTACCAATATGAATCAGGCTGACTTTCAGCAGTTTCTGAAGACCCAAACCAGGATCTAGAAATATGACATGACTCCATAGGTCCTGATAAGGGAGAGGGGGAGGATTCTGATGGTGCTCTCAAAGCTCAACTCAGAGCTGAATTGAACACTGAAGTCAGAATTCTCAAGGCCCATTATGTTAAGAAGCTGAAGTCAAGTATTGGTGGGCCAACAGTCAGTACTGTCCTTGTTTGTCATAGCATTTTTGCTGACATTCACAGTTTGAGGCATACACCCCAACAGTTTTATATTCCAAACTGCCTCAGGCATGCTCATTGACATTGTGCTCACAAGCCACACCAACACTTCTGCACTTGTTACCTGCTGTGGCACCCATTCCAAGTACCCCACCCCATACATCACACCATCATAGTTCAAAGCCTCGAATGTTATCAGTAGCATTGTTAGCCAATCAAAATTGTTTATTTGTCATCATTGGTAACGAGCATGATCTTGATGAGGTAAACTATATATGATGCTTGAGGTGGCAGAGCCAGCCAATTAAAATCATTTATTAATTATCACTATCATATTTATTCATAAGGGACAAATAAGGGACAATAGATCTCGAGTCATGTCTCCAATTCACACTGTGTCTCAGTTTGACCACAGTCCACTTCACAATGATTTGGCCATAGCTGGCATTCAATATAAGGACCTTTATCAATCATCTTCTGCCAACAATTCTCTTTGCCATATCCCTGGTATCATCAGAATCTTGGAATGACAATGTTCATGGATTCCAAACATCTGTTGCCCATACCAATAATATTCTCTTAATTTTGGAATGATAACATTCCTGGATTCTACACTTTGTACCCATACTATTGCCTGAACTTTGGAACAACAATGTTCCTGAGTTCCATTTGAAGACATACCTATGAATTGGATGTGCATTGTGCAACCTTCCTGTTTCCAGTGGCTAGTGACAGCAAAATTGGCACAGTGGAATGTAGTCACCAGAACAGTGCCAGGACAGGCATACCTCTGGGTAGTGATCAATAGTGATGAACCCATGATAGGTCCAGTGCCACCCCTGGTCTTGAACAAGAATGATTGGTCTACAACAGTTCATTACTGGTTGGGCAATTGTCCATACTGTGCTTACATCCCTTGAAACCCTGGCAATAATGTCAACTTCCCTGTGGGTCATTGGGTCTCAGATTGGGGTGTTTGTAATCACCGCATGCATTGGAATTTAATGTTAGATATGGGCAAAATGATTTTTAGGATACGTGAGGAAGTGCAAAACATAATTGACACTCTCACCTTCACCTATAACCTCAAGTGCACCTTTCCCCCCACTCTCTCCTTATGCTGGTTAGGTGATCAATTCTATACAGAGGAGGCATTAGCTGCAAATGCTGCAGAAGCCTGATATCACATTCTGGAGTAGTATGGGTTCATAGTGTTTCACATCAAGAAACATCCTTGCTGGATAATGCATCCAAACTTATCAACCATCAGGGATTTAATAATCAGCACTGGTCTCGCAGAATGCACATATTGAGGGTGCATAGTAGACTTCAAGAAGTTGCCTTTTGAAGATTTGTTCATGCTTGTTGAACACCAAGTCCCAATCAACTACCAATGGTTTCCTTCAGATGCTAGCTCCTTTGACCCAAAAAATCCCAAGGCTAACAATTATGACGAACTTAGAAGACTGAGCAGTGAGTCTTCCCCACCGGAGGAACATTGAGTTAGTAGCAGCAGAGATAGGACCATGATCTCTAGGAGAGAGTACAGATGTTGGGCATACTGGTGCAAGACAAAGTGTGAGCAATTACCCTCAGGCAAAATATTTTTGTTATTCCAGGACATGTCAGATGATGCTGCCAAAGCCACCATCACCAATGTGGATATGGCAGTGGTGAACACTGAGCTCTCCCAAAATGAAGGGGAATTGTCCCCTGTTCATGTTGTTGAGGAATACACCTTTGTATCAGACCACAGCACACACAAGACCTTGCAAATTGCCCTCTCCCAGGAGGAATTAGACCTTGCAGGTAATTTTCTGCATGACCTGTGCCAAGAATGCCTTTCCTCTACCATAGCTGAACTGGCGCCACAGACTGTGACACACCACAGTCCATGTGCTTCTTCCCTGCCTGGTGATGAGCAAGTGATGCTCCAAGAAAGCAGTCCTTTCAGGAAGCATACACTCTCTGCTAGCGCTTCTTTAACTTCTGAGGCCAAGAGATATTGTGGAGTCTGGGACAATCAATGACCTGCCCAATGTGAACAACTCACCAGTGAGCCACCGGCTCTCCTCCAGGACCATCCACTACCAGATGTTGGTATGTCCCCCTCATCTGCCCCAGAGGTCCTGGAGGACACTCATTCATCAATGGATAGGATTCAAAATGCTGTCACAGTTTCATCCACACCCATACCCCAACCACTTTCTCAGTTATAAGTCTTAATATTTTCTTATGAGACCTTGCAGCACATTAATGACACTTACAGGATAAATGAGTTACAACTCACCAGACCACCAGTCTTCATGACCAGTGTCACTTTCCCCACCATTCCAGCCCAGTGTATGGGCCAATTAATCATAACATTTCGATCAGCCATATGCATTGCCTATGACATGTCCATCAATCCCAGCACCTCCCCAGCAAATTCCATACCAGGCCTGCTTAGGTCTGGAGCACCCTACCAGATCAGGGTACCATTTGGAAACATGACACCTCAATCGCCTGGCCCCTGACCAGCCTATCTAGCCACTTGTGATCAGTACATAGGCTTCAATCTTCAGAACCCCCAGTACTGGGACACTTACACACTGAGAGTCATAGAGTTGCTCAAGAAACCATTCGCTCATTGCTTTTTGTCACTCAGAGGAATATTGTGGCAGTTAGCTCTTCAGTTCAGTCCAGCCAACCTTATCACACAGGCATTAGTAGGCCCTTCTTCATACACTACTGCCTGGCAAAGAATGGACATGTCTGGCAGCCTTTGTAAAGACATTGCAATGCCAGCAGAAATAGGCATCCTTCTTGGTTGCAATCATGCAGGAACAGTCTCTTGTTGGCCCCCTTATGATTTCTGGAATGCATCCATTCAGTGGAAAGGGTCCTGGTCAGACAATAATGAGTTGTGGTTCCAATCACACCCCTCCAGTCTCTCAGCTTCCCACCCTGATGCCCTCCAAAACTGCCAAGAATGGAGAAAGCACTTCAAATTGGCTCCAGCAAGCATGTCAGATGATCTGGCCTATCACAGGTCTAATGCTGTCACTTGTCACATGTTTGGCCAACTGGGGTACCCTAGAGATTGTGACCTCTGCTGGGACCTGGCAAAATACAATGCTTAGCACTGTGTACTGTTTTCAAATCTGTGATGGTCTTGGAAGTTGTATAATGTTACATACAGTGGCTCAAAAAACTGTCTGCATGTTTTGACAATTTTCACTATCTATGATATTGTGTGAGAATGAACAAATGCCTCAAGGACATGCTTATAGTACATTGTAGTATGGCTTCAGGGCTTTCATTTGAGCCCTACACCGTGGGAATTGGTGGAGATATGGTGAAGATACAAGGCTCACAAAATGGTGACTCATGCGGACAGTTTTTTGACTCAAGTATTTTACAATAATAACCAGGTATTCTAGTATTTTGTATGACCTCCCTTGGCTTTAATAAGACAGAGAGAGGATATTATCTCTTTGAGCAGAGGAGATGGCTTTCATGGTGATCATGACTATGATACATGAGATATTCTGGTTTATATAGTTAGATATAGTCATAAAATAACATAATGACACCACTTCATAATTTATATAATAGTGGCATGATTTTTGTGGTGTCATAAATAATGATTTATATAGTTTTAATATACACTCAAAAACTGTCCACATGAGTCACCATTTTGTGAGCCTTGTATCTCCACCATATCTCCACCAATTCCCACAGTGTAGGGCTCAAATGAAAGCCCTGAAGCCATACTACAATGTACTATAAGCATGTCCTTGAGGCATTTGTTCGTTCTCACACAATATCATAGATAGTGAAAAATGTCAAAACATGTGGACAGTTTTTTGAGCCACTGTATATATATTAACAAATACCAATGCTACATTTGGTAAATGATAATGTTGGTTTTACATGTAAAATTTTGCTGATGGTCTGACAGAGCTCTCAGCCACCCTTAAAATCCTGAGATTTCAAGGTAAAATAAGGTTGGGGCTCTTTATAATTACCCAGTCTTTTCTTATAAAATCCCATGCATAGCATTTCTGGTTCCCTTCCCTTGAAATGTAGCTGAGAGCTCTAACTCTAACCCTACATTTCAACATTTATATTTGCAAGGGGTGCTTCCTAACAAGGCAGTGTGACCACTGACCATTGAGTCATCACAATCATGCTGCTCTTTGTCCAACTTTGTTGTCCCTTCCAAACTTGATGAGCATTTACCTGGGCAGACTCTCATGATAGTGAGTCTTGACTGTATATTCAAGCTCATCTCTCATTCTTTGCAGAGCCATTGATCATCAGTGCAAGCACTTCCTTTGCTGCCAGGATGCAGTTATGAGATACTACCCAAAGTTACCACCTGTCCTAAAGGGCTTGAGTATGTCCCTCTTCCATGGCTCCATGCATATTGCATTGTTGCCAAGTACTTAACAAGAAGCTTTGGACACTCTTCAATGGTCTTACACAGACCCACCATTGGCACATCCCCAGTAGATTCCTCCTCTCTTCACCCAAGCGAGTGTCACAAGTTGTTGGGATATCTCAATGGTCTGTTATCATCTAGTTTTTCAAGTGACAACTTAATTGATCCCTTGTGCAGACCCCAACCTCCAGTCAATTACAACGCATACATGGATGATTGCCTGTATCTTGCTTTGCAGAGGTATGTAGCACTCAAATGATGTTGAACAACCCCTGATTGTGCAATGCTGCAGCTCACTGGTGTCAAGCGCACTTTCGACAGGACAATGGCCTTTGGCTACCTGAAGAGAGCTGAGGTGACTGGCACTGATGGAAATGCCTCATACACATACCTTGGAACAATGATGTTCCTGGATTCTAAACTTCTGTTCCCCATACCCATAATATCATCTGAATCTTGGAATAATGATATTCCCACAATCCAATTAGTCTCTCTGGACTTCTCTTTGGCTCCTTGCAACATTCAAATTTGCAGTTCAGTCTGTCTCCTGACCCCATGTGAGAGGCCAGGCTTTCTGCACAGGGTCCTTGATTGTCTTTGAACAGCCATCTGGACTCCAGGAATTCCAAGTCATTGAATACCAATCCAACCCCTCCATAGTCATCACAAAGGTGTAGAGTTGCAGACCTCGCTCTAAACTTGTTCCAAATTTCTATTGTACGGACAGGATAGCGTCAATTATGGACAGTCCTGAAAAAAGTACTGCCCCTTTGTGCTGAACACCAGGAATGCTCAGCATTCCTATTCAAACCTCATGTTTTATGAGAAGTTCATCCCCCTAGGTAATTATAGCACCCCGGTGATCCTCTTGTCATACCTCACAACTCCCAATCATTTGTGTGACAGCTTACAATCACCCGGACCCAAGAGAGACATACCATGTCATATAAGTGAAGATGCAGAGCCCTAGCATTTGACTCAGGTGAACAATCACTCATTAGAATGGTCACAATCTGTACAAGGCTTTCTTGGCAGTAAACACATGGATCAAGGTTGTCAGTCAGCCCACTCATTCATCTCCCTGTTTGTACTAAGCCACTGGAGGCACACTGTTTGGATCGTCAGAAAAACACAAAGTAGGAGGGTGGGTTCAATGTTGCACACAAATTCTCCATCTGAAATGATCCCTGTCACACTATATTGTTGAGACTCAGTTGGATGCTCTATGACTCATGAACCACAAATCCCATGTACATCTCAAATTCACTCTATTCCATC
This sequence comes from Suillus subaureus, assembly GCF_016647635.1. Taxonomy (NCBI): domain Eukaryota; kingdom Fungi; phylum Basidiomycota; class Agaricomycetes; order Boletales; family Suillaceae; genus Suillus; species Suillus subaureus. The sequence goes on along the minus strand of NW_024538603.1, from coordinate 164,924 downwards.
ACTCAAGGATCAGGTGCTTTGATGATGATGTATAATTCAAGGCTATCTACTGGCATCAGAAGCCTTGCCTCCAATGATGCTGCCATTAATGCAGGCAACAGCATGAGTCATATGAGGCAGATGGACCATGGACCATCCAAATTCCACATCCACATGCATTGTTCACTTGCAATTGCTAAGCAAGATATATATATATAGGGACTGCAAGCCTTTTGCTCTTCCTTCAGTTTACCTTCCACCTTTACACAGACTCTTGGAATGATGATATTCCTGGAATCTTTGTAGCTTCTTGTTGAGAACCTTGGAATGACAATGTTCCTGGGCTTTCAGTTATTCATTGCGAATTTGTTTATTTATTCTTCCCCCATGCCAAGCTTCATAGCCTTCCTGTCAATAACCTTGGAATGATGATATTCCTGGGCTTTCTGTGACTTGTCATGAATTTGTTGACTTCATTCTCCCCAACATTATCATGATGTCCAATGTGCATAGAGGACAATCTTCACCACTTCAGTGATTGGTAGACAAACAATCTTTGTGGTGGAGAGTGACCAGTAAGAAAACTGATGGTCAGGAGTATGTTTGGGTAGCCATCAATGTAATATACCCAAGGGTAGGACCAGCCCCTCCACAACCTGACATGAGAACAAACAAAATGTTCAGCAATGGAGCCCTCCAAGACCATGACTGGTCAACCACTCCAGACCACTGGGACAACTTGAGGCCATACCAACTGTGCATTCCTGCCAGCAAGCAGCCAAATACTTGACTGTTCCTGGATGGTAGTTGGATTGCCACTGCCTGGCCTCTAGGTGGTGATTGGGGCATTTCAGAGCCCAGAGGCTGGCACATATCTTCAGAGATGCACACTAAGCTTCTGGCAACTTGGGCAAATGCTGACATGCTCGTTGGCACAGTCATTTCAGCTTACAAGCCTCAGTACATTATCCCTGCAGAGTTGGGGCAGGGTTGGATAGACTTCTCATTCCTGTCCAAAGAGACATTAGCCACACAAGTCAGTGACACGCACCAACATATACTGGACCAGTATGGGTTCATAGTCTACAACTTGCATCAAGACCTGCATTGGCACACACACTCTGGCTTGTGGGGGCATATACTCAGGGTGACCAACACTGGCCTTGATTCCTGTTGGCCCATCAGATGCATCATGGATTTCAATAGGATGGATATTTCCGTCTCAGGATTGCATGATCTCATCTCTTGTGGTGTTCCTGTACACTACCAGTGGTTTCCCACCAATGTCATCTACTCCCACAGTCGAGAACATCGAAATTGATAAACACATGAAGATGGTTTCTGCCCTATCAGCAGCAATGCCAGCCCTGATGACAGGGGAGTCCTCCTCACTGCTGAATGAACCCATACCTGCCACAAAGGATTCTTTTCCAGTTGTAACATCGAATGTAGTGATTCTGGAGTGGGGCTCAGAGATGCATGTTGTATCATGGTCTGATGTTATGTTGCAGCATTGCATGTATATTATCATTGAGTGAGTTTATGGGTGAGCTGGACAATACCTCTGGGGTGTATAACCCCTTCACCTGTAAATTTATGAATTTATGAGTGCACCAGGTGACACTTATGTGATGGACATCCCCTTTGACAGCAAGTTTGTGTGTGTGCCAGGCAATTCCTACATGGTGTATAACCCCTTCCCTGGGCCATACCACCCAGATTATCTCAGCCATAATTTGACACTGCCAAGCATGGTAATAACCTGGTATGTATACCTCAAGGTACACTGTCCTGTTTAATCACCAATTTCATGGTGTCCAGTATGTCTGGACGAATATTGCAGCTCTGGCAGTGACATCTTGCTGATTGACTTTCATTGCCTCTTGACATAGCATGTCTCACAGGCAGGATTGTCTTCATTGGTGGTCTGTGACTTGAGAATGTCATGGCATGACATATAGAATATGTAAAGCCATGCAGTATTGTCTATTGGCATTTACATATCACAGTGATGTCTTTCTGCAATCCCATGTCTGCACCTCAACACTTGGCCAAAATTCATCCTGGTATTTGCTGAAGTTGGTCCCATTGAATTTCTCAAGAATGAGATTTTTACTGCAAGGCCTTGCAAACAATCTGAATCAAATATACTAATTCACAAATGACTAGATATATGCCAGTGATATGATGCATGCTTATTCAGTAATATATTCATCAGCAAAGGCATCCATCTGTGAGCCAAAGTGACCAACTGCTGATTGTAATGTCATGCATCAATGCAGGATGGTCATCTAGTAGCATGTACATGAATATACTTGGTAACAGACATACAGATCATACAAAACAGAACAAACAATGTGAAATATGCTCCTGGACCGCACTACTCATCTGTGGGATAAGTAATGGACATCTCCTATGCATTATCATTATGGGAATCCTAGTCAATGACCTGGTCAGTGGGATCCACCTCAGGATCTCATCAGTAGAATCATCTGAGTTGTCACTGGAGTCATTGTGTATCAGAATTGGCTTCCTTGATCTGTCCACTGAACCCCAGCCAAAAAACACTTGATGAGCTCATGGTCTATATTGTGTTCAGGTATATGAGGAAGAGCCATGAAATCCCTGATTCCATTTTCAAAAGTGCTGTTTGAGAAGCAATGGTGCTTTCCTGTGTGATGTCATCAATTGAGATCACTATCTCATAGTGGCCTGGATGTACTGACTGTGGTTCAGGCCAGGCATGTTCATCTTTTTGTTGGTGAGTTCCCAAAGTAACATGGAAGCATTGCCAAAATGATCCCATGCAAACCCTTGTGCAGGTCCAATAATAATACAAGGGTCTAAAATTTCATGGGATTAAAGGAACCTTGCACATGCGTGGTGACCCAGTGCATGGAACACAAGGACTTTCAAGCTTGCATGTTGGAGAAGACACTTTACCATCCTCAGGATGTTCAGACTTGAGTTGAAGAAGTCAAACCAAAGCACCAGATGGGTCAACTGGGGGAAGGCTCCCATGTCAGCATGCCAAAGCATTGCTTCATCATTGATCTCAAGATGTGTGAGTCTAGCAAATGTGCTAGCCATGACCATGGAAGACTCAGTAAGTGATGAGCTGATCTTCAAAGAAAGTGCTGTGAGTGGGAGGGTATCCAGGACATGGTGTATAGATGTCAGGTCAGGACAGATGTTGTCAGCATTGTTGTGTGATGATATGGAAAGGTTTGTGATGTCTTTGCAGATTGACAGGATGTTGATGATGATATTATATTTGATATCATTGCAGAGCAACATAGCTTTGGTTTGGGGTAGAGGCTTGATGTGCACTTCCTGAATGTGATAGCATTTCACAAATCAGGATGCATGATCTTCATTCACCAGGATGACCTTAGTATATGTTAAGAACCATGTTGCTCAAGGGGGAGAGAGACTGACTCAGAGGGGCTTGGCCTCAGCTCATACGCTGTGCCCCTTACCTGAGTATGTGCCCTTCATTTCATATGAGGTCCAATGATGGTCCAATGAAGTCCAGAGGACTTCCGGAGGAGTGCGGGAGAGTTCCCACTGCAAGGTAATACTTCTACAGGAAACAGGATGGAAGGATAGGAGGTCCAAAGGTCCAGAGGACAGGAGGACAGGAGGACAGGAGGACAGGAGGACAGGAGGATGGAGGACAGAAGGACAGGATGTCCAGAGGTACAAAGGATAGGATGTCTGAAGGTATAGAGGGCAAGAGGTCTGAAGGACAGGAGGATAGGATGTCCAAGGGTTAGGAGGACAGGACATCCAAAGGTACAGAGGGTGGGACATCTGAAGGACAGGAGGATAGGACATCCAAAGGTATGGAAGGAACAGGGGCTATATTGGACTTCATCTGATGTAGAAACAAGTAGAGGTAGACTACCCTAAGGTAGAGTTGGAGGGACAGGGATTGGACCTAAGTCTGGAAAGAGGGTAAGTGCTGGAAAGGCAGAGCTCTGGCCTAGGGAATTAATCCCTAGGCCTGATGGGTAGGACAGACTTAGGTGGACTAAAGTCTGAGAGAGGATTGGGCAAGTAGAGCAAAGTCTAAGATGATATTTGAACTGAGGAACTACAGGAGTATCTACAGGGGTTATATACTGGACAATATCTGAGGGGATCAGTAAGCAAAGGAGCAGGGCTATGTACGAGCATGTGGAAACACATTAGTAAGTAAGATGGAACATAACTAAATGAACTCAGAGATGAAGACTTGTACAAGGATCAATAAGCAAGATAGAACAGGAGGTAACTGAAAGCTGGAAAGGCAGAGATGCCTAAATGGGGATAGGTGCAGGATATTGGACAGAGGGTGGGAATAGGTCTGGAGATCTGGGGATCTGGAAGACAAGGTAGATACAGAACCGGGATATAAGAAGTGAATATAGTCCAGAATCTGAGATGAGGTGAAGTCCAGATGTCTTGCTGGATGGAGTGTGCATAAGGTGGATGGGACAGGGGGGTATGGATCAGGCTAGCAGTGGAGATCTGATGGTCTGGAGCTCAGGGGTAAATCTGGAGCAGAGTCAATCCTGCTGAGGTGTGGAGCACACAGTGGAAGGGGATCTGGGAATGAGTTGGATAAGAAGTGGGGTCCAGACATAGGCTCGGAAGGCGTGGGAATATGATGGAATATGGGTCCAGATTGTGGGATATGACACCTTGCCTCCATTGATCACCTGTACCTCACATCACTTCACCATCTTCACACAATGAGGTGAACACACCTTTGTGAATAGATTATTTAGCTCCACACACCAGTCAACCCCATGGAATTTACCCTTCTTCCCTGTGGGGTTGATAAGGATATGATAACAAACCGCGTGTCTACAAATTGTAAGTCAATGTCTCTGTTTGATTGCACTTAACTTGACTCACTTTAAACCTTCAGGATATACAAAGTGCACATTACATAAGAACTCCAACATCACATTGGCATACTTGTGTTTACCAGTAGCCTTGAACATCAATATCCATGTAACAAGGCAAGTCTCCAGTTGTCTGATATCACCAAAGTTCATCACATATGACAACTCTTCATACAGAAGCACATATTTGTTTAGATGGAGGCCATTTTCGTGTTGCTGGTCACACTCTGCTGCTGACTTGTTCCACATATGTTGAATTTTGTGATCAGCAACATAATGCCATGCAAGTGAGTCTGCCATCTTTTGTAGTTCTTCATATGATGGCTCTGATGCTGCAAATGCCCCGAGATCTGTACAGTTCATGTCATGTTTTTGGGCCTCAACTCTCCAACAATCAAGATGGTGGCATATGCCATCATACCCAATCAACTGATGCATTTGCTGAAACCCTGGTTTTGTCCCATGAAGGCCCATCTCCTTGGGATGCAACACACCCACATCTCGCATGAGACTTGTCTCATTGAGATGCACTGCACTAGATTGCAGAAATGTTCGCCATATAGAGTCTGCCACTGCCATCTTCAAATGGAACATACCAGGGATGAATACAACATGTTGAAATCAATCCCAAGGTGTGTTTTTGATTGCAAGGTGCTGCTGTACCACTTGGAGCCATTCACCTGTGCCCAGGTCACCATGGAACAGAACGACATACTCTGAGATGTCAGGGATCTCAGGATCATCAAAGGTGTCAGGTTCTGTGATTCTGCCTTGCTCAAGTAAGTTGATAACACTCTGTATATTGCCAGCAACAGTGGAATTGCTAACATCCATTGCTAATGCAGCTATAGTGGGTGTTTTAATGACGGGGATGCCTTCAACAAGCTCCAGTTCATGCAGCCGGTCTTTAAACTGCATGAAGTATGGAGGTCCATATGTTATGAGGTCAAAGAGAAACTTCCACGAATTGAAGTGGTCATGACAGGTAAGTCCTGATGAATTTGGTGTGTCTGGTTGAAGGCTGAGCAAGTCCTTCCACCCCCATTTCAGCAACACTTCTGCTTGAAGGTTGAGAGATGACTTTAGCCATAGCTCCTTGGAACATTTGAGATCTTCTTGTGAGGTGCAGTGCTGCAGAGGGAACATTAACCTGGATGTAAGATGTTTCAGTGATTTGTTTGAGTTTTCAATTTTGTGCTCATGAGATTTCAGGTCAATGTCAAAGTTGTCATATGCATAGGCAACAAGGAGTGATTGTCCAAGCAAGCGGAGTGTGTGGTGAGTTTGTGCTGATAATGAGCGTGTGGCTGCAAATATTGCATTAACAGATACAGAGACTCTCATTTGTTTGAGCATTTCGATTACTTTCTGTGGGGAGTGTGTGGACTGCAGGAACATCCCCATTAAGCTTTGCAAGGTATTGGATCTCTGGTTTGTGCTTCTCATCATTATACTCATAACCATTACTTTTCTCTGTAGATTAAGCATCAACTTCAATGTCTTTGATATCAAAGGCTGAATACATACCAGCAAGGCTTTTGCTTTCCACTGATTCTCGACACTGGATTCTGCATCATTGGTGAGTCCAGAAATAATTCCTTTGAGATCTCCTTCACCAAGCTCCTCCCAATAAGCTTCTTTGTCACTATCCATGCCTGCCTTGAGCTGATGCTCATCATGGTCTTTTCCTGTACATATTTTTCAGGCTGTTCTCATGGATGAAGCTGTATCAAGGAAGTCCCATGTTACAGGTGCGAGTTTCTCCATGTCTTTAGCTAGTTCCTTGATACTGAAATCCTCTAATTGCTCTGGTACTGTATGTACCACATTGAAATGATAGCCACTCTCCTTCACTGACAGGACCACCATTTCGCATGCACAGACATCCTTGATGAGATCTGTCACCCATTTAAGCTCAGTACTCAGAGAATCCTCTGCACTCTTCAAAAGAGCATCAAGAATTAACTGTTTATTTTGTAGGATATCTTTCACTGCAATATGGTTAATATACTCCTTGTTGGCAAGCAGCTCAAGCAGAAAGTTAGATACTGAGATTCCAACGAGCTGAAGAGTGTCGAGGACTTCATCTATTGGTGCACACCACAAAAATCATGCCACTATTATATAAATTATGAAGTGGTGTCATTATGTTATTTTATGACTATATCTAACTATATAAACCAGAATATCTCATGTATCATAGTCATGATCACCATGAAAGCCATCTCCTCTGCTCAAAGAGATAATATCCTCTCTCTGTCTTATTAAAGCCAAGGGAGGTCATACAAAATACTAGAATACCTGGTTATTATTGTAAAATACTTGAGTCAAAAAATTGTCCGCATGAGTCACCATTTTGTGAGCCTTGTATCTCCACCATATCTCCACCAATTCCCACGGTGTAGGGCTCAAATGAAAGCCCTGAAGCCATACTACAATGTACTATAAGCATGTCCTTGAGGCATTTGTTTGTTCTCACACAATATTATAAATAGTGAAAATGTCAAAACATGCAGACAGTTTTTTGAGCCACTGTATATATTCTACTACTTTTCAGACTCTGTTTGACACAGCTGCAGTGGCTAAGCTTTGTTTACAAATGCTTTGTGCTAGCTACTGCTGGAGAGGTTGAGGAATAAGGTTATGCTGGGTTTGAATAGTCATGTGGTATCTACTACTACAGTTTTTTGTACACTGTCCTCAAACCTCTCCAGCTGTGGTTGGAATGAGCCTAATGTATTGATTGCTTAGAAGAAGAGGTGAGGTATCAGAAGGCACTCCTTGATGTTATGAGTGAGGACATAGATCAGCTCAAGGGCAAGATGGAGAACCAGAAGAAGCTTCAGGAGGCCTGCAAGTACACATATCAAGATGCAATGGAGAGGAAAATGTGTGTTGAAGTACTCAATAAATATATCATTGATATTGTTAGTCATGTTCACTTGTAGCATCAGCTTTAGAAATGTGAGCATTTCTTGTCTAGTCCCATATTAAAGGATGTATGCCCAAAACAAAGTCTTTGGTTTGCCTCAAATATTGAATACCTCTTGCCATTGCATATGATGCAATACAAATGTTACATATGCCAGGTAAGCACAATTGCATCAATTCTGTCTTGCATACCACCTATCTTCTCCAAATGATGGTGTGTATTTAGTATAAACTGCATGTGGTTGTCTGAAGTCATGCAAATTTGTGGAGCTCACTTAAACACACCCCAAAACTATTCTTGTTGACATGCTATTTCAACTTCATGGAAAGTTCAATCTTCAGCCAGTGCAACTAGTTCCACAACAAATCACTGCTTCAGTGGTGAGTGATGCATGCGATATTGAGCATAGAATAACAGACAACCAAGTTATGCATAACATCCTGAGTACACATTCTCCATAACACCAATTCCATAACTCTGTTTTCTGCATAGATGTTCTACAACTGTAGTGATTGTGTCAATACATGTCAAAGGTTCTCCCTGTCCACAAGATCACCAGGGATGAACTGATCACTCTGGTATAGGATATGTGCTGCTGATACCCACTCAGATGCTCCAACATTTGATTCCAGCTATGCATGAGCCCATGATCAATGTTCCTGAACAATCATTGTGATGTTACAAGGTGTTAACACAGATAATTGTCACACTTACCTGAGAGATTTTGGCATCACTGCTTGCACAAGTGGCAGGTCAAGGATGCATTGGATTTTTGTTGGGTCATCCATTGACTCACAGAATGACTTTATCATGCCAGTCATTGTGGGGTGTACATGGTCCATCAATCACAACATCACATCTACAATCTTGATTAATAATGCACTATACATCAGGCCTAAATATAATGTTCACCATGAATGCACACAGGATGGTGTGGAGAGATTGTGAAGTGTTTGTTGATGGAGTCCACTAATAGGTTTCCATTGACCATATCATGGGCCACACCTCTGATCACAACTGGCATATTCAAGCCCAGCATGTTCCTGATGACATCCAAGATCTCAACTCACCCAAGTGCTTCTTTGGTCAGATGTAGAATGTTCTTTGATGTTGAAAGAGAGGTTAGAAACTCAGCCATGAACTTGATAATAGGAATGTCAATGGCCTCGCAAACATTGATACTTGTGTCAGTGCAAACCATAGGAAGAATAGTAGTATGACCACTCTTCCATGTGATAATCTAGCTTTCCATTGGGACCTCCTTTCCCAGTAGCCCAGTGGTCAGATCAAGACCTGTAAGTGACATGAGAGAGAAAGGTAGCATTGAACATGTCCAACAAATGTATGAAAATCTTGTTATTTACCTGATTTAGCTATATTACAAGTATTCAGGCACCACAAATATGACATATGACACAATGCATCTGTTCAATGGGCAAGAATTGAAAGACCACACCTCAATAACAACTCAGTTGAAGTGTACATATTTGATTGGTCATGGCATCAATGAGAAACAGAATAAAGGTAGAAACACATCTTCGCATGCCAATTAATGCACATTCACATGACTTTCAACACTATGATATATCAACACAATTCAAATACTAGGTGGGGACATCAACAAGTGCAAGATTTGTATTGTGCTATCATCTAACCAATCTTTCTAATGGTGCTGAGTAGCAATTGATTGAATTGTATGCTTAGCCAGGTAGAGAAAGCATGTTTTCAAGCCAGTCCTACAGAATTGGTGTATTGCATCAATGAATGACAAATCAACTCACATGAGCATTTTCAGTGGTTATAGATGATTCCATGACAGCACAAGAATGTATGATGACCAAAGGATCGGCAGAAAGAGAACTGAACAATTGTTCATCATCAATATCACCAACAGCATCAATGTCGTCGTCCACTCCACTTGCATCACCAATGTTGTGTGTGGTGGTGGCCAAGCCCTCAGGCTCAGGTGTCATTTGAACTAAGACAATCAGTGATTGGATAGTGGGAATTGAAGAAGATATTGATTTCACAACTGCCTTCAGATGCTTCAATGGTCCACAACCACCATCCTTCTGGAAGGTGTGATGATGAGATGAAACATTAAGACAGAACAACTCACCTTTGGTGGCAATGGCTGAGAAGATGTTCTCTTGTGCTTGACATCATTGTGGCTGCTCTGATCAACTGACCCATCTGATGGGACATCATCATCATCAATTGCCATGTCTTCCATGGCATGTGTGACTATTCCTTGCTTGTCAGCTGTATCTGTAGCCTTGTCCTTGTGCATCTTGCTTTTGAGATATAACCATGGCATAGATGTATCAGGCATCATATTAATGCTCATGTCAGTTATATATACATATAAATTGATCAGACATACCCAATAGTGACTGCTGATGGTGAACCTACAGCCAGGGGACCATCACCATTGTCTGCTGATGTGATCAACTGACCAAGTCTATGCATGAGATGTCTCATGTATTGAGGGTATGTTTCCATATGAGCAATAGCAGAATACAATTACTCCATTCCAAGAGCCTCATAAAAGTTGTCCTCACTATGAAAGTTCATTCCTTGTGGACTTTCCAGAATAACCAGGCCATCGAGATTGGTGTCCATGGGTGTCATTGTCAGCTGGCGAAATCAAAGAAGCATCCACACCCTGTTAAGAACCATGCTCAAAGGAGAGAGAGACTGACTCAGAGGGGCTTGGCCTCAGCTTATACACTGTGCCCCTTACCCAAGTATGTGCCCTTCATTTCAGAGGAAGTCTGATGATGGTCCAATGAAGTCTGGAGGACTTCCAGAGGCTGGCTACTCTGGTGGAGAGTGCTAGAGGACTTCCAGAGGAGCGCGGGAGAGTTCTGGAGGAATGCAGGAAGTGCTCAGGAGAGTTCCCACTGCAAGATAGTACTTCTACAGGAAACGGGATGGAAGGGTAGGATGTCCAGAGGTCTGGAAGTATGGAGGACAGGAGGACAGGATGTCTGAGGGTTAGGAGAATGGGATGTCTGAAGGTATGGAGGGCAGAACATCTGAAGGATAGGACACCCTGGAGGTGCATAGGACAGGATGTCCAGAGGTTAGGATGTCCAGGTAGGAGTACTGGAGGTCTGGAGGTCCAGAAGGAATAGGGGCTACATCAGATGAAGTCTAATGTAGAAGCAAACAGAGGTAGACTACCCTAAGGTAGAGTCAGAGAGATAGGAAGTGGACCAAAGTCTGGAGAGAGGATAAGTGCCAGAAAGGCAAGACTCTAGCCTAGGGAAGCAATCCCTAGACTTGGGACAGAGACATAGGGGACAAATCCAAAGGTCTGGAATTCCGGCCTAGGGAATCCTTCCCTAGGCCTTATGGAAAAGGACAAGACTCAGATGGACTGAAGTCCAGAAGATAATTGGGCAGATCTAAGGTAATATTCAGACTGAGGACTCTACTGTAGTTGTATGGGGGTTATATACTAGAGGCTATCCGAGAGGATCAGTAAGCAAAGGAGTAAGGCTATGTACAAGCATGCAGAAACACATTGGTAAGTAAGACAGAACATAAGTACATGAACTCAGAGATGAAGACTCATACAAGGATCAATCAGCAAGATGGAAACAGAGATAACTGAGAACTGAAAGGTGGAGATGCCTAAATGGGGATAGGTGCAGGGTCTTGGATGGAGGGTGGGAATAGGTCCGGAGATAGTAACAGTCAATATCCAGAGGTCCAGAGATCTGGGGATCTGGAAGGCAGGGCAGAAACAGGACATGTGAGGTGGTAGATATAGTCCAGAATCTGAGAGGAGGTAAAGTCCAGATATCTTGCTGGATGGAATGTGCGTAGGGTGGACAGGATAGGGGATCTAGGAATGAGTCAGATATGGGGTCCGGAAATAGGTCCGGAAAGCGTGGGAATGTGATGGGATCTATGTCTGGCATATGGGATATGACACACCCCCAACTTCAAAAAAATCTCTGAATATCCCTCCTTGAATGTGACATGGTTCTAACTCTCCCAATTTTCTAAACCGGGAGGGAGGAATGTATCATCTAGCTCCTCCACACAGTCCTGCAACATGTCAATGTCAGTAGCATTCCAGTGATTCTGTCCCACAGGTACCTCTGATGTGTTTCCATCATCCAACTCAATTCCATTGTGACCTGCTGCAAGGTCGCTTGCAGACAGCTTTGCAATCAGTGTTGAGTGATCTTCTTCCTCATCTTTGGACTCTATGACATGCTTTCCTCCTCTCTTCCACCCTGAACTCCTTGCTGTCAGGTTTGCCTTGGAAAAGTCCATCAGTTCTGTATTGTGACATGAGAAGAATGGATTGTAGAGAAACCTACATCCATTTCAATACAAGCAGGAGTACGAGCGTCCATATTTTGCCCCTCCTCAGACTCAATCTCATGTGCCATCTCTTTTTTCTTCCCCTTTCATGTGGAATGCTTGCCTTTCAGACTGGCCTTCTGGGGTTTGTGTATCTTCTTTACATCTTTCTTTCTTTCAAAAAGATTTATGACTTGTTCAGATTGGCTGTCCTATGGTGGATCATGTAGTTAATTGAAATGTCAATCAAGAATGTCACACCTCCTCATTGGACACCAACACTGAAAGTCTAAGCTCACCACTACCCAATACCAGTGCCATAGACATGCAAAGCCCACCTGATTTTCTGTGCTTCACACTGGATACTCATGTTGGTGGATCATTACCAATATCCTGCAGGTCAAACTCCATGTTGTCAAATGAGTCTTGCACATTGCTAACAGACCATGCTGTGGCCTTTATATTCCTCCCCTTTGATGACTTGGACTGGGATACATCAGTTGCATTCTGAATAGGCTTTTTCCTGATTTCCACCAAAACCGACAGTTTAGGATTGTCAAAGCATACTACCTTCTCCTGTTTTATTGCAACCTGTGGCTGAGATCAAAGGGCCTGAATGGTCTTGGCAATTAATTGGGACTACTTGTGTGTGTGCTTGAATAGGCCACCACACATGTTGTTGCCATTCAGGCAGAAGGCCTTGTGCATTCCAGCACCTGTAACTGGAATAGATATGGTATCACATTCTTATACTTCGATGACAAGATGATAGATGGATCACTCACGGGTTTGTACCTTTTTGTACATTTTCTCCTCCCTGAAGTGGTTCCAGGAGCACTTGATCATTTTCAATGTGATTGCCTGTTGCTCCTGTGTAAATGCAAATGCACTGACCTCCACATCATGATGGAGCTCATTGCATTGTCTGTCCCAAGCTCTCCTTTGAAGGCAGCTACAATTGATGCTAGGTATGCAGCAAGAGAAATGTAGAGGTGCAGCTCATTGTGAATAGCTTCTGATTGCAGAAGTTCCTGCAAGACCTTCATGGTAGATTGGTACAGATGGAGTTGGTGGATGACAAGTCTCAGTGCATTGATGCATGCATCAGGAATCTCGAGCTATGTAATCGACAGTTGAATTTAAACCACACTAATCAGGAGTATTGACTTTACCAGTGTCAATCCTTTGGCGACTGTTAATGAAGTCCTATTGCTCTCAATATCCAACAATGCCTCATACAATAAAATGACATTGGTGACAGTTGGAGTGTAGTCCTTGATTTCCAAGATGAGTGGATTTGATGTTGGGAATTTATTTAATGCATGAGAGGCAGTGTTGGAAGCCATCAAGGATTTAATTGCTAGTGTTCAAGAAGGTACAAGATCATCCAGTGTGTTGTTCTGGCATAACTTGATATGCAGATGTGGGGACTACTGACAAATCTTCCATTGTGCATGCAAAACCACACAATAACAATCTGGTCAATGATCCAGTGGGCTTGTGGAGTTAATCTGGTTGCAAAATGCAATTCAGTACATTACATTATTGATGTACAATTATCTCACAACTTTGATAACTATATTGTGGCTACAGATGCAGCAAGACATTTGCTAGCTGGCCATGATACTGTGAATACATTATATTATGACACTCAAATATGATAACCATAATGAGACAACACTAATTCATGTCTCAGTTCAGTAATATATCCTGATAGGGTCACTCATGTGGGAAACCAGGTTGATTTTTGTTTGTAGCCACACACCATTCTGTCCTTGTGAAAAATGTTGAATTCAAAGCACTTTCAGGTGCCACATGCAGGAAGTGCCTCAGCAATTGCACAAACACAGACAATGTCATTGGCAGCATCAGGGCTGTCACATAGAATGAGAAATCAGCCAAGCACTACATAACAGGCAACATCAACTGCAAAGCACACTCACCCAAAGTCTGATTCACTTGATGCATCATATGTATGATTGACTCCAATCATTGATAATAATGGTACTGCAATGGACATTGATGATGAACATCCATTGAAAAGGCAACTCCATCACTTTACCAATACCGTCAAGGATCCAACACTTGTATGTTGCTATGAAGTGGAGATATTCACATTACTGACATCCATATCTGGCATAGTTTTGTATCTATTGTCATGATATTGGATTGTTTATATGGAGGTGTAATGAAAAAGGTTGCAATATTCCTATTTGTGTTAGTAAGGGTGCTGGAGATCATGGGTGTATAGATGCATCCCCAGATCAATCATCAGGAGACCTCAAGGTGATGAAGGATACATTCCTTTGCCCTTAATGCCATCATGCAGCTGGAATCCTGATTATGGTGAATCATAAAACTATTTAAATTGTCTATCTGCTGCTAACTGGGATTAGCAGTACAATGTTCAAGGATACTCTGTCAGACAAGACTTCTTGCATTGAAATTACTTCCCACTGCTTGTAATATTCTTATCTTGGAGTGGATTCAGCAGCACGTATGCCTCAAATATCGTGACAATATCACTCATAGAACATTTCAGTCCTGATCTGACCAGAGTATGTGATTTTAATGCTTCTTGATGAATCTATTGTTCACAGGTGTATTCCTCAGCTTCATCTGGCATTGTGATCCATTAAAGCTGGAAACAATCACCTGAGCATCATGACACCACATTTTAAGTGGCTAGCAAACCTCCAGTACAAGGGAAACTTGTTAATTTTTATCAACAGTCATTCGGATACTGCAACAGGGAATTTAGTCATGTCTGGAAATGCCAAGAACCCAGTAGCAGTGCCAATCCATGAGGTGAGCAGACATCCAACAAAGGAAAGGCCTTCATTCAATTGCATCATGGCTCCTACAGCTGCTGTCAAGCTACATAGGAGATGACAATTTGAGGCCTGTGATGCAGGCAATTGCAGCCATTAATAAGGGATCTGGAGCAGGGCCATGCATTCATGGGCTAGTAATATGTTACTGTGGCTCTACAGGTAGACTGACCAAAAGTGCAAATCTATTGAAGCACTTTGTTGAGCTGTCTGTCATTTTTTATTCTCATGCAAGTATTCTTGAATCTGATATAACATTATGTAGTGATGTGTTCGACTTTGTCCTCACTTTTGCGGGCATATCAACAATTGATTCCATAGTCATCCCAGCATTACATCATTTCATCGAAAATGTCTATGTATTTGACATGCAAATCTGGGATATGATGGAATAATCATTTGGGGAAGACAGGCATGCACTAAACCAGTCTCTGGTTTTTATCTCATTTGCAACCATTTATATCAGTCCTGATGATGTGTGACATTGTGTCATGGATGCAAGGGTATTAGCATACTCTAATCTGAGGGATGGTCAGCCTTGGGGCCTGGATATATACTGGTGTTTGAATGTGCTGTGTCAAGCACCAACATACAACATGATATTTCATCTGGGTGGAAAACAATATTTTGGACAATGCTAGGTCGAGACAAAGCTCAAGTATATATGCCTGCAATGCTGACTGACACAAAAGGCTATTGCATGTCCATCATGGATTCATGGGGCATGATCCCATAATTATGGATGCATATGGTACCAGTGGCCACTCACCTGAGCACAGAGAAGAGAAATAGGTATCATACAGTGAACACTTACTTACATGGCTCCAATTGATGTAACACGCAGATGTTGCAGATTATCTTCTAATTCATTACAAATGAGTGCCTTTAGATTTCAATGAGTCATCTCACACACATGCAACCAGTGAAGGTCAATGCTTCTTCTTTTTCTTGCTCATGTGGGGTGAGTCTTCCAAACCTTCAATGTAATCAAGCCTTTGCAGCAGAAACAATCAGCCATGCACATTAGTGGGTAGACATCATTGGATTTACCTGAGGGAATATAGCAGCCACCTTCCTGCAAGCACCTCTGCCTGTGACTCTGGTTACCTGCTCTGCACCCTTCACAGTGGCTATTCACTTCTTGTCTGCTGCCCATACCTTGGAAAACACAAAGGAGAGCCCAGCCTCCTTGGTAACTGCCTGTTGATCACCCTTCACTTCAGTCTTCTCGATGAGTTTCTCAACATCATTGTCAATGTCTTAAAATGGAATTTGAGGCCTACATCCAATGATGGCAATGATGTAGGCACAGGATATGTTCTTTGAGGACTCATCACCTTCTTCAAACATGGCTTTAGCTTCAAACATGATGATCAACTGGAGACCTTTGCCAGTGTTGTCATAATTGTTGTCCATCTTCTGAACAATTAAATGGTCAAGAGCAAGCTTCTTCTTCACCACTAGCATGATCCATTCTGGAATACTCTGTAAGTGTCAACATGAAAGTTAACTGCAGATTCATGCCTTCAGGCAAATATTTGACCTAGGATAGGTCTGTGATGGCTGTCACTACCATGTTTGGATTTAAATCATGTCTTGCGAATGCTAAAGCACAAGGTGAAAGCAACAGTGATATGTAAAACCAAGCTCACCTCATTTCAACATGTAACAATTGGGGTTTTGTCCAAACTTGTCTGTCAAACTGTCCTATTCACATGTACTACATCCAGTCTTCACAGACACTACCATTTAAGGTTTCAGACTCCAATTGATAATCACAGAAAAACCCATAGTCTGTGCACAGCCAGTGGTGGCATGAGAACATCATGTTATTTGATGTTCAAATTCTTTGTGAATGCATTCCTACTCTTTCACTTTTACCCTCATCATCATGGGTTCCATGCCACATGAGCATTTTATCTTCATTGACAGTGACCTGCCCATCATGGTCCCAACAATTTGTCAACATGGTGTATGAAAATCAGTTAAATCATGTTCAAATGTCATTGAGGTAAGTCTTGCTTTCCTCCCTTTGTGTTACATCTGCAGCCTGCCTTGAAAGTTCTGTGCTTCTGTTCCCCATGGGAACAATGAGCAGCTTGCTCTGATGCTTGTGGTGCGACTGTTCTGAATCCTTGCTTATGATGATCTTGCGTTCCTGTTTCCTATGTGGACAATGAACAGCTTGCTCTGATGCTTTTAGTATGACTTCCACATGCTTATGTTGTGTTGCCTAGGTATAATACTATCATTTATCCACTGACACCAACCAAATTGTAGCATTATCTGAGAATATCCTGCTTTTAAACTCTACCTTTAGATGGCAACCTTTTGTCTTTTGACATGTAATGTGAAGCAGTTCAGGACGTACATCTAACAATTCTTAAGGTATGGTGATGAGAGTATGCAGGGTTTGGACTTTGTAAGACAAGATACGCTTTGCCTCTATACTGCTCCACAAAGATATTTAACATAGTGAGATGAAGAGTAGATATACAATAACAAATAAAAACCTAATGGCTTGACACATAGATCTCAGCCCATGCGCACTGGTACATCAGTATGCTTCTTTGAAAACATAGACAGATTCTCTTTACCTCATGCTTTCATCTTCCCAGTTCTCAGCACGATAATTTTATACATATTTTCTTGCCAATCCTTCAAATTGCCTCAAGTCTTTATCAATATGACTACCTCTAGTCCACCTGCTACCAGATCCTTTCTTGGCCAGACTGAGTCCATTGTCCTTTTATTCATTTCCACTATGGTCAAAACCAGCATTTGCTCTGACTCATTTACCAACATCCATCCACAATTTCCAATACCACCATGTATAATGTATATTACTGTTACCTTTTGCAATGTGACACAATGTCTTCCTCTAATGTCTCATGTTTTGTGGGGTTCTGGTTCCTCAAAGAGTCACTTGACTCATGTTTGAGCTGCACTCATTCAGTGGTCTGGCCTCATTTCTCTTATTGTAATCCCCTTCATCCTGCATCTCAAGACTAACCTTTGCATGCTCAAAAGATTTGGCTTGTTCCTTGTGTGGCCCTCTCATCTTTGTCTTCTTAAGCACTGGACTCAAAACCTTCAGACCACACCTGCAGCTATGGTCTAGAAAACCAGACCTTCCCCACCGACTATGAAGCCTTTGAAGCTTCACAGTCCAAACACAACACATTTAGATCTCATCTTTAATGCATGCTCTTACTTGTATTCAACAATCCAATCTTACCTTTGCTCACTAAACTCTTGGATTCTCTCCCTCTGGTCTGATCTCCTTCATGCAAGTACAGAAACCCTAAGACTGCAATTAGTCTATATCTCAATATCTAATTGTATCACTAACTCTCTCCCAATCTAAGTGCACCTCGTACAAATCCTTGTCTTCCATACATGTGTGATCTTGTAAGGTTTCAAGTATGACAAATGTGTTGCTTATGTAATCTACATGTGAATATACTCTATGTGCTCATTCTTCTAACTCTCACTTTAACAATCTTCATTGACATTCTGTCTGCTGATTCCCCATCTTAATTGGCATTCTATCTACCAATTTTACTATCTTGATTCATAATGTGCTTCTCTGCCAAGAAATGTTGTGCATTGCAGGTCCTTTCCATGTCCAAGCTGAGCAAGCATGTCCAACATGATCCACTTGTGGATGAGACATCTTATTGTGTATGTACTGATTCTGTATCTCTGTCTACAATCAAATCTAAAACATAGCAGGATGAGCAGGATGATGACATTACCCATCTGCAATCTCCCAGCCCACAGTTGAGTATGCATTGGTATGTGCTCCAGGTGCTCAATTGCATCAAGTATCAGGCCAAGTACCTGCTGGAGGAATGTGAGGAGTCATTATCAACGTGTTTTATTGCTTGTGTCTGTGTTCATACAGTCAATCCCATGTCTGAAAGACCCTTTCACAATAACAACCAGATGATGAGCAATCATGATGACCCACCCTTACAGGATGCAAGTTCAAATAAAGACCATGTGGCCTCCCTCTCCTAATATGGCCAGGACCTTCTAGCAAAGTTGATCTGCACATCTTGCTGGTGAGTGATGAGATTCTCTCACTCCACCTGGTCACTAATAAAACACATTTGCCATGTAATTTAGCCAGGTTGAGCCATGGCCATTCCATGCATGCCAGCATGGCACCATCCATGTGTCATGCAACACATGGTGCCCTGTTGTAGATATATAACCCTTAGTTGTAAGGTGAAGCTGGTGTGTCTGATTAGTCATGAGCTGACATTGGACTTCTCTACTAATATTGTTATTGATTCATCATGTCCAGATTGCAACACCACACTATCTATGTTCCTGTAGATGATGGTGAGTTTATGATTTAAGTTCAATGTGAATATCATGTTGATTTGAATTTGAAAAGAATGATAATGATGTTATACCAGAGTTGCAAAGTCAAGATGGAGATGGTGTTGTGAATTATGATGTTGAAGGTTTGAGTTGTGATTATTGAAGTGATAACTGTCTTGAATGGCTTTTTTTTTGTAGGTGGTGATGTGATACCATTGAAATTTCTTGGGATCACAGATACAGAACTCAATAAATTGCTGTTGAATGATTTGATGAAGTATGTGCTCATGAATCTGGATGCCAATGGAGGATATGCTGTTCATCATAGTCATGATCCTGTTTCTGATTTTGCTCGAGACCAAAAAGGAGAAGAATCTGAACAAATAAATCCATTGGCCACTACATATCCAAAGCTCTCCCTATAGAGTCAGAGGAATTGAAGCAACACATACAAAAACTGTTGGATTTGATGAACATATTTGATGGACATTGCAATACCATGATTGTCGGTTCCACACCCATCACTCATTTCCCTTTGTCATTTTCAGCATCATGCAGAAACATAAAGCACTTCAATCTGCTCAGATTCAGATGTAATGAAAAGATTTTGAATGTGATGCATTCATAATCAACTCAATCACACTAGCAGATCTTAAGCAAGCAGAAAAGGAGGAAGCCAAAAATAAATTCATATCAAATCCTTGAGCTCATCTCCATCGAAAACATGTATTTGCCACATCAAGTTAAGTTGTCAGTTCTGATCATTCCCATGCATGGTACTGTGGACAATGAGCTTGACTCATTCATATTTTCAATTCATCATCACCAAAATGAGGTTGGCACAGAAGTCAATGTAGCAATTACCTGTTAGAGCATCCCAAGTGTCTAACTCATTGTTGTGTTGTCCACTCAGAAGGTCACAATACATTGCCAGACATCATTGGTCCTTTCTTTCCATGAAATGATCCAAAACATTGAGAATTGTATTGTGCATGAATGTCATATCCCACAATCCGGACCCACAATCCATAATATTCCCACACCTTCAAGCCTACATCTGGACCCCATATCCGACTCATTCCCAGATCCCTTTCCACTGTGTGCTCTATACCTCAGTAGGATCAACTCCATTCTGGATTTACCCCTGAGCTCCAGACCTCCAGATCCTCACTACTAGCCTGATCCATACCACCCTATCCTGTCCACCCTATGTGCACTCCATCCAGCAAGACATCTGAACTTTACCTCATCTCAGATTCAGGACTATATCTACCTCACCTTCCAGATCCTCAGATCTCCAGACCTCCAGATATCAGCCATAACTATCTCCGGATATATTCCCACCCTCTGTCCGATATCCTGTGCCCATCCCCATTTAGACATCTCTGCCTTTCTAGCTTTCAGTTACCTCTCATTCCATCTTGCTGATTGATCCTTGTACGAGTCTTCATCTCTGAGTTTATTTAGTTATGTTCCATCTTACTTACTAATGTGTTTCCACATGCTCATACATAGCCCTGCTCCTGTGCTTACTGATCCCCTCAGATATTGTCCAGTATACAACCCCTGTAGATACTCCTGTAGTTTCTCAGTTCAATATCATCTTAGATCCTGTTCTACTTGCCTAATCCTTTCTCAGACTTTGGTCCACCTAAGTCTGTCCTATCCATTAGGCCTAGGGATTGATTCCCTAGGCCAGAGCTTTGCCTTTCTGGCACTTACCCTCCTTCTGGACTTAGGTCCAATCCCTGTCTCTCCAACTCTACCTTAGGGTAACCTACCTCTGTTTGTTTCTACATCAGACTCCATTTGATGTAGCCCCTGTTCCTTCCAGGCCTCTGGATGTCCTGTCCTTTGGACATCCTGCCCTCCTCACCTTCAGGCATCCTGTTCTCCTAGTCTCTCAGATGTCCTATCCTCCTGTCCTTTGGACATCCTACCCTCTGTACCTTTGGACATCCTATCCTCCTGTCCTCTGTCTTCCTGTCCTCTGGACCTTTGTACCTCCTATCCTTCCATCCTATTTCCTGTAGAAGTATTACCTTGCAGTAGGAACTCTCCTGAACACTTCCTGCATTCCTCGGAACTCTCCCATGCTCCTCCAGAAGTTCTCTAGTACTCCACCAGAGTAGCCAGCCTCTGTAAGTCCTCCAGACTTCATTGGACCATCATCAGGCCTCATATGAAATGAAGGGCACATACTCAGGTAAGGGGCACAGCATATGAGCTGAGGCCAAGCCCATCTGAGTCAGTCTCTCTCTCCTTTGAGCATGGTTCTTAACAATCAATACTTGCTTTATTGTCTCCATAGTGCTCTATTAAGGATCTGAGGAACAAATTTGAATCATGGGATGATACATTCACTGATTTCCTCATACACACCTCCTCACAAAACAAAGATGTCATTGCTGGTATACAGTACTATTATGACTACAAGATTGCAGCAGATGATTCTCATATTCATGAAGATGAAGAAACAGGGTCTGTTCAACAGCATGAACCATGTTACAAGAAAACAGTGTCTATGAGAGATGAAATAGGAAAATGAGGACTTACATGCTTATGAAGAATCACAAAAATATCATTGTGAGGAGGTATATGTACTTGTTGCAGTTGCTGTTAGACATTTGAAGGGATTTTTTTCTGAGGAAACAGTGTTGTGGAGCATTGGAGTGTCAAAGTTGGTATGGCAAGCAGTGATGCTTACTGCCAGCTTGGGCAATGGCAAATGGCAATGACTGATGAAGCAAACAAGCTTGACAAAGAAAACAATACAGTCACTACTGTGAACAATGGCAATTCTATTGGAGATGTTATCATGCTTGATGATCTAGACTGTGACATCAGTATCAACGATGGTGAAATAACATATTTACATCTAGTAATCCAAAACACTCAGCTATTCACTGCCAATCCTTCATGCCTGTTGAAGGATCAAAGGTGTGCATACAACATCATCAATTGACATCTGTCAGAGACATTAGCAGGACAAAGCCCTCCACAGTTACTGATGCAGATCCCTGGAGAAGGTGGAGTTGGCAAGTCCTATTGAATTGCTTCAATCCCTCATACTCACAATTCCAAATATCCACCTACTGATTTCAATTCATCACCATGGAATAATGTTGTTCTGGTTACCCCTCATCATGCTGTTCATCACCAATGAAATTCTAAAGTCACCAAAAATTACTGCCAACAAAGTCACAATCAGTTATTCATTTGTTGGGCATTGGACATGGCACAAGGACAGAGACTAACATTGGAGGAAAGTTTTGCAGTTGCTATGAAGCCAAGGGTTTTCAAGCTACTGTTAGTAAACACACATCACTGTTGAACATCATAGAGATTGCAGTTGGTATGAAGGTGATGGTAACTTTTAACATCAACACAGATCTGGACATTGCAAACAGAGCAAGAGGAGAATTAATGGAAATTGTCTTGGATGAACAGGAGTCAAATTTTTCACCCACAAAGGCCATTGTGGAGTTAGAGTATCCTCCAGTGTATGTTCTGATCAAATTGGATTGCACAAAGATCAAATGTCTTGAAAATCTGGAACCTAGAGTCATACTAATTGTATTAATGTAATGGACATTTCATGTCATGATTAGTGGTCATGAAGAAGTAATCACACGAATGCAACTACCATTAACACCAGCATATGCATTTACAGATTACTAAGCTCAAGGTCAAACAATCAGTACAGCTATTATTGATATCAGAACACCACCTAGTGGTGAACTCATTCCATTCAGCAGATACATTGCATTATCTTGAGCATGTGCTCAAGATAATATTTGTTTGCTTCAGGATTTTGATGACAAACTATTGATGAATCATCCCAATGAATACCTTCATATTGAGGCTCAGTAATGCTGAAACTTGACAAGGAAACAGAGAAATGGTGGACAATACATGAAAATTCAAGTTAGACTTGGTAAGAAAATACATTTCAAAGACAAAAATTGTCTCATAGATTGGTGTTCCCTGCTGATTTTGTTTCTATTAGAATGGCACAGACATAATTAGATACAATTTGTATTGGTAGGCTCTGGTTCAGATGTGCATTCATTAAGCACATCAATAACAAATGACAAAGGTAGACATCTGTGCAATCTGAGTTGAAGTTTCCAGAGGGGTTTGAGAAACAGAACCTCCATCTTGTCACAGAGAGGTGTCTGAGTTTAGTAGAGCAGGATTACAGCTTCAGTGAACATGACAGCAGACTTCCCAATACCTGTCATGTCATATAAGTTCTCTTCTTCCAATAATCAGTGGATGTATTCAAGATCCACCCAGGTCATTTCAGGTGGGCCAGACATTCAGGAGAGTTGTATTGAGCATCCTGGACAGCAACTTGGGACAGCCTCATCTCCTTTGAATAATGAAAGAACTGTCAAAAAGATCAGAAAGCAAGAGATGGATAAGAATGAGAAAACTGACATTGTTCCTTACTCATTCACAAAGATTGTGATATGTGTGATGAAATGGACAATTTAAAAGTACTAGCTGGGTGTGGTTGTAAGGAAAATAGACATAATACCTAGATGATGAGAGTGAGTCAGTGAACATCCATTTGATGAAGTGCATGAGGGACTTACTGAGGCATCCAGCGAGCAGGTGTATTACAATCTCTGATGCACTCATAGAAATGGCTGAACCTTATCTATATCTGTAGGTTATTGCAAGGTATGGGAAGCCTCAAGCAGATAGCATCACTGGACAGGTGTCAGGGACAGGCTAGAGACACATGATAGGAACTTGCAATAGGGACTTGCAACATTGAATATGCAATGTAAAAGATGAGATCATGCATAAACTGCAAGCAGGACCAGGATAAACAAGTGGTTGTACACCAAATGAGGTCCATTCCATGTAAAATTCCATCTTGTCATAGTACAATGCCATGATCTTGACCAAACACTTGAAAGCACAAGAATAGTGGCAACTTCAAGTGTGGCAGGAGTGCACCATGCTGACATCAACATTAGTGAACTGTAGGGTTAAGAAGATTAGTTAAATAAGAGGACAAAAGAAAGGACTTACCAGACACAACTCAGGTTTGAGCTGTGCATATTCTGGCTAGGAACAAGCATTAGATGAAGAGAGTTTGGAAATCATGTATGAGATGGGAAAGTATGAGCTCCACCTATTTACACTGTTTGCCACCCAGCACACCAAAGGCAGTTATTAAGTGAGGAGGGTAGAGCTACAAGCACTATCCACACCCTCATGCAAAAGATAACACTGAAATCAAAAATTGAGTGTTTCCAGGGTGTCCTTTAGTGCCTAGGGACCTAAGTGGCACAGTGGATGGTCACAGATAACACCTGAGCAATTGAATGTGTCCCATTAGGGGGAGCTGTGCATTGTGTGTGCAGTAACCGTGCTTATGTGAATCAGAAGAAGAAAAAAATTGCTTCACCAGTTCAGGGTTTAGAGCAACTCTGGACACCCTGGCCAGCCCAGGTAAAAAGAGAAGGTGCAGGAACAAAAACAGGGAAGTTCAAAATTTTCTATCATCACATGACTGACAAGTCTCTTACCTATTATGGATGCATGACACTGACCAATGGAGCACAGCTATCTGGCTTTCCATACAACTTGAACACTTATAAAACAAGGTTGCTGCTGGTGAAGTTCAGCTTTATTCTAATACCAAGATCAAACCCAGACAATTGAGAAGATCATCAACTGTGTGTGGCATTCAAATATCACAGTTTATGATCATAATCACATAAATGGTTGTGTTTTCCCAGGTATTTTTTTGTGGTACACACAGCCACAATTGTCAGTTGAGAGTGACCTTGTATTCACTTTGGTAATATTTTGGCACTCAGGAGTCAGCATGCTACCTAGTCACATACAGGGAAAGAAGATCCCTGTGGCACTGGCAAAATACACTCTATTGGCATTTCAAATTAGCCATGTGTCTCCTTTTATTAAAGAAGAGCTATAGTCAGGATTAAGTGCACCTTCAGTGGTCAATTAAAAAATGGTCAGGTGTTGTCTGTTCATTTTTCAAGCTGAATTTATATATATTGGTTGTTTAGATTCATTCCATAAATCAGCAATGCTATGACACATCAGATATCAACACTCAATCGTATGATGTGTGCATTCACAATAGTATTGCAATGTTGCATGTTGCTCACTCAGGCTTTGGGCTTCAAAGCCTCATGTACACTGATTTGTAATTTAAGAGACACTCGCTTACACACATTCTGGTCACAGTATGAACACTGTACTTATCACATGTGCTAGTAATGTACTACAATTACTATGCAGAATTCCACATGTCATTACTAATTGCATTCCAAAAAAATTATATTTGTAAAGGACATGCACTTGATAGAAACATGTTTTTATTTGGGGGCACACTATAATATCCCACTGCCCTCTTATGGATACAATGGCAATCTTTCTCAGCCTGATAGAGATTGTCTTCATTTGACAGGAATGATTTGATTCAACAATTCAAGATCTTATACAAATAAATACCCTCTGCTGATCAAGATCAGTACATGGTTGGTCTACTATATCACAATCAATACTACCACAGTCCCAACATTCCACAGCTGCTAGGTGTACTTCAATTCTGCCCCTCTCTAACTTCACTTGCTATTGCCATGATGCCACAAAGCTGGCAGGCATCAATCTCAAAAGTCCCAACAGTGAAAACCTTAACATGTATCTCAATGACCTCACTCTTGGCAATTCATTGATAGCTTCCCACTAAACATAGCTCTCATTCTTAGCAGTATCTTTCCCTGCCTTGAGCAGGTCAATCTTGATTGTTGGAACATGGCTCCAATGAATTCATTATGGTCAGCAATTGAGAAGAATTCGGTGATGGAGAAATGGGCATCCATTGATAGCCTTCTTCATAGTTTCAGCATAGTAAGAGAGTGTATCATAACTTCATGAGTATTGTAAAATTACAGTAGTGGGTTTCCTCATCACCAGGAGACATTTGCAAATTTGCACATGTAATGTACTGGCCAGTTGTACAACTACTATGAATTCCACAACATATGTTTCACAAATCACATAACAGAAAAACACAAGGCACATGCAAGGAAGCAATATGTGAGACAACCATGTCATACTTTCATTTGGATGTGTGCAGAACAACAAGGACCTGTAGCCAGTTGTATCATGTTGTTTGGGCCTGAAGGTCAAGTTATTCTTGACGATGATACAATAGAGAGGGGGGATGCTGTAGCAGATGAAACATCTTTGGGCATCTCTGGGGGGAGCTGAGAGAGCCATTTATGGAAGAGCATAGCAAGCTCCTCATAAGATACACTGGATGGAGGGCCATTTTTTTTACTTGCAGCCTCAGTGGCTGCAAGAATCAAAAAGCACCACTTTTGAATAACTGGACTAAATGACATAAAGAACAACATTGTTTGTGACATTAGTGACTGATCACTAGAATGTGAGAACACCAATCCTTACTTTGGAACCCAGGAATTGTCACCCATGAGGAGCCAGTAGTCATACCACATGGGCTTCCTGGTCTTGTCTTTGGTCATGGCATGTAGCCCATTGAAGGTGGTCACAAATTCAATGAAGATGTAGAATAGTGACTCCAGGTCATCACCAGCTGTGTGAAAGACCATTGCTTCATTCCTATTATTACTACCCTCTCACAGAAGGTGAATTGACATATAGGGCCTGGTACCCTTCAAACAATGCAATCAGTCATGTGTAAGCAGCAAAAACTCCAACCTTACTGTGCCCTCTAATCAAATACTGTTGTTATCAGTGGTGATCCCAGCATGATCGAAATTGATAAAGTATACTTGACCATCATGAAGAATAAAATTATTCGGACTAAGGTCTCCATACAGGATGTGGCAGTCAGCTATAAGCTACAATCTAAGAAAAATCTGACCTCTCCACTTCTGTATCTGTCACTGTGGATACTGCCATATTCATCTGCAAACATGGTCATGTATTTTGCACCTTTTTCCTCTGTTTCTGCACCCTCAGCCTTTGGTGGCCTTGGTGTTCACCAACATCCTAGGTTGGATGTTCCTCATACCAAGTTGCCATGTCCTGCCTGCACCCCTGCCAGCAGGTATGAAAAGAGGTACTCCAGTACTTTTCCTTCCTGAACTAGACTTGAATGGTTCATACTAAATATGACTGATATCTTCTGGGGTGAAATCAGATTGTATGAAAATGGCATTCATGATGGACTGAGCATCTTGGGGTGGAGAAAAAGGCTGGGTAAAGGATGACATAGGTGATGTGTACTGGATTATGGCTGTGTTATGGAAGAGTTGTGGTCTTTTTTCACACAGAACTGTCTGCTATTGCATTAGAAGTGAGCATGGAATTGAGTATGTGTTGAAGGACTGTTGGGTTGATGCAGACTGCTTAGACAATGAAGTCACATTCCTCGAGGCCATCTGTGGTATTCCAAATGTCATTCAACTTGTGACATATAGGATGTCAAGTTTAATGAAGAGATTGACTCTACATTGAATATCCATGCACATATTCATGATCACCTCCAGAAGCCACCTATTGGCAAAATTTATTATCGCATGCTATTGATGCCCTGTGGATTGCCACTGACTACTTTCAAATCCATCCCCGAGCTACTCAATGTTTTTCAAGACATTGTGGTTGATGAGTTCTTGTTTTCTTGCTTACATCAATTCCTTGGTAATCACCAATAATTGCAGCACATGAAACCATGATCAGCAACTGCAATGTTCTACATGGTGACCTCAGCCCCAACAATCTAATTATTCATGAAGGAAATGGGTATTTTATTGACTTTGACATGCTAAGTTCCTCACAAATAACAAGGTGTTAGAGTCACACAGTACTGTGAGTTAAAATCCTGTTTTTGGTGTTCTTGCTTTTGATCTGATGGTTTAAAGGGAACTATCCCATACATGTCTTGCCACCTTCTCAAGCTTATCAAAGATTTTCTATCTTTGACCACAATTGAACACAAAGCTTCAGACGACCTGGAATCACTCTTCTACATCTTCCTCAAATTTACCCTCATATATGAGGGACCTGTGGGCAAGATAATGGACTAGGGAATACATCCTATTGATGCCCCCAGGTGGCATAAAGCTTACATTGCAATGGATGGGACCAGCAGAAGCCTGAAGAAAGAATTCATCACCAATCAGGATCCAAATTACCAACCTGCCCCATACTTCCAAGCCTGCTGCCCTGTCCTTGAAGAATGGTGCAAGACAATTGCAAATGTGATAGCCAAGGACAAGGATGTCTCTCATGGAGAAATTCATGAAATAATCAAACAGGGGATAGAGAACTTACCTTCACATCCTCTCCCAGCTCCATCACTCATCCCTGCCCCCAAAGTACTATCATCTATCATCCCTCAACTAGCTTCATCCTCTGTTGCCCCTCCATTGTTTTCTCCCCCCACTCCTCTACTCATAACCCAGGAGTTTTCTTTTCAACCTTGTCACTCCTTGTGGAAGAACCTACACCTCTTCCCAGAATGTACCCCCTCCTGTAGTTTCTAGCTCAATGCCCCAACAGCCTCCACCTGAGTCTCATTATTCCTCCCAGAAGAAGCAGCCCAAAATGTAACTCATCATTATTTAAGTTTAAGATGCATCAGCTCCAATAAACATTGTGTACAGAGCTTGAGAGAGTTATCATATTTGTTGTATTCATCATCACCTCCATTATCATTATTTTTTACTTTTCAAGATATTTCTGTTGAAATTTAACATACATCAGCTATGGCCCACCTAAGTGTTTGAATTTTCTGCCTTCCTTCACATAAGGTAAACCTCATGTGAAGAAAAATTAGTCATGGAAAGGGAAGGCTCAATTGGGTAACTCAGGTGATGTGATGATACAGTGACTTTCCATTACAATGATAATGTTTGTATGACTGCATGAGATGGGGTGTGCATGAACTGGTGGTAAGTAATGGTAGTACTATCTTGCCTCATGGCTCTCACTCAGATTCAGTCCCTCACCCAGCTCAAACATCATGAATCTGAGGGTTTACATTTACTACAAAAGCATGATTCCCTGTACCTATTCAACAGTAACATTGTGCTTACAGCTCCAACCAAGTCTGGTGGAACAACTGTATTTCAGGTCCACCAATCAATGCTGTCCAACAATTTGCCTATCTTTGCAAATATGTTGAAATCTGCTGCCACAAATGAAATCCAAATGTATGATAGCACTCAACTAGTGCGCCTGACTGAGGATGCTTAGGAGATCAAGTCTTTGTTCAAATTGATATACATATATTCCATTGTAAGTAAGCCATCTCTAGCAAATACAGCTGTTGATTTGTGATGCCTCTCTAAAGCCCTCTGGTACTCTCTCAATACCTGAGTGGACATGTACCTCCAATAGTGCACCATGTTTTGAAACTCTTGAACAAATACAAGATGAGCAAACTTTGCCAAATGGTTGTTTAGCTGTTGAAGACTCAATGGCCAATGTTGCTAGTGCAGTGGGATCAACTTGAAGGTGAAATAGCTGTCATGGCATGGGATCAAGATTGTGACCCTATACCACTTGACCTTGATAGCAGCCTACCAGAACCTGCTCTAGAAATAAAGCTAGGCAGAGAATTCCATGTTCCAAGCATAATGCCCACTGCTTTCTACCACCTATCACATCTCTCTATTGGTCACCTGCTTCATGTCCCAAGAGATGTAGTGCAACAATGTACTGCTGACTGGAACCTTCTCACAGCAGCCAACTTAATTTGCCTAATTATGGGAAAGGAAGGTCTGTTGATGGTGGCCCTTTTAATGTTAATACTGGATTGTTACAATGATGAAACTATGAAGACCTGTAGAGGATGCAGAAGGTTGGAAATGGTGGAGCAAATTCATTGGGAGTGCAAGTGCATGTTGGATGTTCTCTTGACTCTTTATCAGTGCTTAATGATGGAGCCATCACTGTTGTCACCCATGTGTGAAACATGTTCCCGCATCATCAAGAACCAGTTGAGGAAGATGTGCCAAACACTATGGACTATGCTACCTCTTCTGTTTCAGTTGGAAGTTTGACTCAATTTTTTGTAATACAATACCACATTTTGCTCTCCAATATGCTATTGCCTATGTTCAAAAGTCATGGACCAACCACCTTGTCTGAGGTCTGAGGGTAATATGTGGCATTGTGTCTGCTGCAAAATTTCTCTTAGTTCACTTTGAAACTCCACTTATACCACAAATAGTACTTTCAAGTCATTTGTCTGATGGCATGGAACAAAATGACTAGCACACTTTATGTGCATCAGTTCTCAGTTCAATGTCTTCCTGAATGGTTATCAACTTTGGCTTTGGCCTCAATGTCAAGCTGTTGTCTTCAGGATTTGCAGTCTTGGTTAATCAGGCTACCTCAGGCTCTAATCTTTTAAAGGTAAGTATGCATTAAACACATCTTTTGATACTGCAACTCCTTTTACACTAAAGTAATTCCATATATTGGATACTGTTAAGAACTGGTTTGCTCAAAGTGGAAAGAGAGACTGACTCAGAGGGGCTTGGCCTCAGCTCATACGCTGTGCCCCTTACCTGTGTATGTGCCCTCCATTTCAAAGGAAGTCTAATAATGGTCTAATGAAGTCTGGAGGACTTCTAGAGGCTGGCTACTCTGGTGGAGTGCTAGAGGACTTCCGGAGGAGCACATGAAATGTCCGGAGGAGTGCAAGAGAGTTCCAATTACAAGGTAATACTTCTACAAGAAATAGGATGGAAGAGTAGGAGGTCCAGAGGACAAGATGTCTGGAGGTACACAGGACAGGACATGGAGGTATGGAGAACAGGACATGGAGGTATGGAGAACAGGATGTCTGAGGGTTAGGAGGACAGGACATCTGAAGGTTCAGAAGGAATAGGGGCTACATTGGACAGAGTCCAATATAGAAACAAACAGAGGTAGACTACCCTAAGGTAGAGTTGGAAAGACAGGGATTGGACCAAAGTCTGGAGAGAGGGTAAGTGCTAGCAAGGCAAGACTCTAGCCTAGGGAAGCAATCCCTAGACTTGGGACAGAGACATAGGGAACAAATCCAAAGGTCCAGAATTCTGGCCTAGGGAATGCATTCCTAGGCCTTATGGAAAAGGACAAACTCAGATGAACTGAAGTCTAGCAGAAGATTGGACAAGTCTAAGGTGATATTCAGACTGAGGACTCTACTGGAGTTGTACAGGGGTTATATACTAGAGGATATCTGAGAGGATCAGTAAGCAAAGGAGTAAGGCTATGTATGAGCACATGGAAACACATCAGTAAGTCAGATAAAACACAAGTAAATGAACTTAGAGATAAAATTAGTACAAGGATCAATCAGCAAGATGGAAACAGAGATAACCAAGAACTGGAAAGGTGGAGATGCCTAAATGGGGATAGGTGCAGGATCTCAGATGGAGGGTGGGAATAGGTCCAGAGATCTGGGGATTCAGAAGGCAAGGCAGAAACAGGACTGAGATATGTGAGGTGGTCAATGTAGTCTGGAATCTGAGAGGAGGTAAAGTTCAGATGTCTTGCTGGACAGAATGTGCATAGGGTGGACAGGATAGGGGTGTATGGATCAGGTTAGTAGTGAAGATCCAGAGGTCCAGAGCTCAGGGGTAAATCCATAGCAGAGCTAATCCTGCTGAGGTGTGAAGCACATGGTGGAAGGAGATCTAGGAATGAGTTAGATATGGGGTCTGGAAATAGGTCTGGAAAGTGTGGGAATATTATGGGATCTATGTCTGGCATATGGGATATGACAGATACCCTCATAGTGACCTACCAACTAGGCCTAAATTAACATGTCCATGGTAGGTAATAGATGCAACTGCTAGCTTGCATTGGTTCACTTCAAATGGTGTATGCCAGTGGTAGCCTTCCTTGGCAGAGCATGAAGTATTAAGGTCCATACTGCAACCTCAAGCAAATTGAGTAGCTGGCTTTCCAAGCTAGTTGCCATCAGCCATATCGGGTAACTCATCTCATCTACTGTTGGCAGTAGGTCTGGAAAATACTTGAACATCCTATCTTGAAGTGCCTTGGTAGTCCAACAGGTCCAAACCATGGGCCTGATCACATCCATCATTGTGCAGGGTGCATCCATAGTATTAAAATCATGTACATCTTTGATCTAGCAAGTTGTGTCAATTAGAGTTTGGGGAGCCTTATGTACACTTACTTGAGGAAGGCCACATGTAAAGTAATGATTTGGTAGGAGCATCAGGACTCTCTTCTAGCGATGGGATGCAGCATTAGCAAATATTATTTCTTGATATGATTTGCATTGTGCCATGCCATGATAGGGCACATCATCAAGCATCCAACAAAGTCTACAAATCTCCTCACCAGAAACAATATCTTTGAAGAGGCTCAACCCTCTCAGTATGTCACTTTGATGACAGTAGGTGATAGCCCATGTTACCAGTGTTTGATTCACTATCTGGGATATAATGGTAGCAGAAATCTGAATAGCAGTACTAGGTGCAATGCTGCCAGTGCTGCTATTGCCTGAACTGATCCTGTGAGCCTAAGTGACATAGATTAGCCTACTCAGTCATACAGAAATGCATGGCTTGATACTGACATTGTCTGGTGGCTGTAGTGTCTCCTCACAGACATCACAGATTTGGCAACTTGTAATGTCTATGCAGCAGCCATTGTCTTCAAAACTGGGAAATGAGCTTAAAGCCAGGTGCTGACATGCTCTTTTCAGCAGCCACTGTTCAACATTGCCAGCACCCATCAGTTGAGCCTCAGGTTCATCCCCATCCCAAGCTTTTGGGTGAGGCCCTAAATTAAAAAAGATAAAGCTATAACTGGGCCTGTCATCATTGTGCAGCAAAGAAAGTATGTTGGCATAACAGATAAAGTTGGATGGTTTGTGATAGTGGATCACCACCCAGATATCTAGAGTAGTGAGGTTGGGTGGAAGGGCAGTGGAAGAGAAGAGAATATGATGGTCACCACCTGCTGTCCTCCAGCCTTGAAGTATTGCAGCCCTGTGGTCCTAAGCTAGGTGTGCATGGATAACATTCTTGGAGAATAATGTTACCATTCAGTCCACTTCACCTTTGGTTGGGCATATGACCAGAATTAGTTCTGTCCCCATTGTGAGATCATGAAGGCTCCTATTGAGACAAGCTGATAAGGGGTCTTCAAGATTGTTACTCAGAGGGGTCTGGAAAGCAGAGAAACAAATATTCTGAATGTTCATATGACCAGGACAGACCTGCATTGTAAGGGGATTCAGTTTGAAATGTGCTAGGAGGTTCAGGGCTGCTACTAGTGCCATGGTATAAGTCAACAGGATAACAGGCAACCCCAGCCATTGGAGATGCTCACAATTAGCAATTGCACACTGATATTCCTAGGATTGGAAGGCATATCCTGCTTGACTCACAATTATCCTCAAAAGGGAACCCTGTGCACCTTCCAGGAAAGTCCAGAAGCTTGTATTCTCTAGGCTCTGGCAATTGACCAATAAAACACAAGCACCTTGATTATGAAGATCTGGGGACCAGATCACTGCAGAAAGGTCTTTCTTATCAAATTGGGCCTTGAGCTCCTGAATGCACTCTGATTCTGGTAATATAATAACTGATGTGAGACTAGCTTCCTTGGGGCAGATTGCAGGAAGTAGGTAGAAAAAACTCCTGTCCTCTCTCAAACCTAGCATAATGATGGTATGGACCTTCCTTCCTATGAGAATCTCCATCACTTCTGCCTGATCATAAGATTGAAATGTTGCCTGGGGACCCATGAGAGCCCAGAGGTCCCTGAATCTGTTGGGACTAATTGAAACCATCTTCTCTTTGGCAACTCTGGCTGTAGGTAAATTGTCATTGAGTGATATATTTGAGGAGGGTTTGAGAAGGGAGAGCAAATGACCATGCCATTAGCAATGGCACAATGGATGAACAGGAGCATGGAAATGCTAAGATAGGGCAAGATGACACAGGCCAAAGAGCCAAAGTCAACCTGCTGGGTGTTGATTCCAGAGGATAAAAGGTGAGGGGGAGATACACAGCCTTGTGAGGGAGTGGCTGGAGTGGCTGGAGAAAAGAGAAGGGCATGCTGAGTGCAGCTAAGAGCTACAAACTTTTGCAGGTGCTCACTTGAGGTGATCAACCATATAACCTCTTGCAACCTTTCCCTAGTACCTGCTCTACTCATTAATGTATTATTCTAGGTCCAAATCAGCTATAAGATGCTTGCAGTTTTTTCACATGATGATAATGAGAAGATGATGGATATTGGTAAGGCCCATGGAATGACCCAGTTCACCCTCAGAGACTGGTCTACTGGTATGGGCAACAAGGATATCAGAAAAATTATCTGAGTCCCATGACCCATACAGCCTGTTAAACAGGTGGTTTTCATATCCAACAGAGAACTGAAAGTGTTTCCCATTCAGGTTGAGGTAGAAAGCAAGCATGGCTAAAGTCTTTAAGACAAAGATCAGCTACAGTTTGGACATGTAAAAATTTGACCAGAACTTTTGAGACAAACATGAGATTAACTGGGCAGCTTCTGGAAGCATGCTTTGCAAAATGACCTGCTCCTTTTCCTGGTTTGTCTGAGTCTTGTTATAATGTAACATAAAATTCAAATGGCCAGAAAACTAGTAGACATTCCTAGGGTGAAGGTTGGTGTTTTGCCAGGACATGATAGCAAGCTCAGTGCCCCAAGCAGGTTGTCCAGAGCCCAGATGATATAGAAGAAAAAGCTTCTGAAGGCAGTCCTTGCATTCTCTTATCCAACATCTGACTTGGCCCTGGCTCCATACCATGCCACTAGAGTTGCACAACATGACAAAATGCTCCAAGAACATTGATGTCATTTCTTTCATTAGTGCTGATCCATGCTTCCAAAACTGGTTCCTTCTGTCTGATAGAAATGAGTAGCCTAGTTCAAGATTGCTTAAATCATCATAAATGTGCTCCTGGCTAATACTCAGTAAAGCAGCCCCCAACAGTACAACTTCATACAGCTGAACCTTTGTCTCCTCCATGAGGATGCAATAAAGGTGTACAAAGTTGGTGATGAGAATAAGTTGTCCATCAAAACTAAGAGCAGAGCCTTCAAGATCTGCCCACATCATTCAGGGAAGCAGAGATGTGTTGGCAGTGACAAACAAGAGAAAATGTCCTATCTCCAGCAGGTTGCCAAAAAGATTCATATAATCCTTCCAAAGCCACCTGTGTACTTTTTCAATCAATCTGTTCATCAACTTGAGTCAGTCATCTGTCAAAGCCAAGAGAAGGGTAACACATACACCTGTGGGTTGCTCTCTACAATGAGAGCAGGAGCATTTTTGAACAACAGACAGATTTGATAGAAAGCCCCAGCTCTCAAACACCATCTCAGCTTGCTCAGAAACAGGTTTATGTGAATAGGATCCAGTATTTGACCTGACAGCTTGATGCAGCTGAAGACAAGGAAGAGCCTGCCTAGACATTCCAGGAGCATCACTAGTGGATACTGTGTCACAAGTAGCACCATGACTAGGTCATGGGCAGCAGAATAAGTGGCCTGGTCTTCATTCATGTCAGCAAGAAGCTGCTTGTTACAGCTCTATATCTTGATTGCCAAAGCTACCTTTTGAGCCATGGAATTGCTGGCATGATTGAGCTGACTAGCCCTCACTCAAGATACAAATGCAATCAACTTTGCAAATGTTTGCATGTAGCACTGGACCATTTGCTATTGCAATGGTGCTTTGAAGGGTCAGTTATTGAGATCATGGCTGGGTTATGGAACTGTCAGCCAGAGATGAATGAATAGATGAATAAATGCACAGGGATTTTGTGGTGTTGACCACCTGGAGTATCCAAGTCTTGTGCAGTGCATTCTCATCAGTTAGCAGCCTGATTATCTCACCAAAATAACACTGAAAACACAGCAAGATCCTGCACAACTCATTTTCATCTCTCTTAGACATCTTTATCCAGTTGATGATATCAGAAGGTGACTCACCCTTAATCACATCTGACTGGTAATACTTGGCCAAAAAGGAGTTCAGGTGAGCCCTGTCCATAGGCTGTCCTAAGCATCCCTTGTGCAAAATGCAGTGCTGCTCATAGAATTATTCTACCTGACCAAGTAAGTCTTGAGATCCTGATGGAGCAGTATTAAGTGCAAGGGGTGAGTGAGAAATGATCACCAGGTACTTTCTTTGCATGCTGGCATAGAGAGCCTATACAACACAGCTCTTCCAATTGTTACAGGTGCAATACTCCCTGTCATGAGCTTGGATGCACTGCTTTAAGATGGTGGCAAAGCAGCAGCCCTGAAATGTGCACATAAATCCATCTTGATAGGGAATCCTGGGAACAATGGGGCTGGCATTGTCCCAGTTCTCAAAGCTGTCCAACTCATAAAGTTTGTAGGCCTCCAGGGCTGAGATCTGTTTGGCTGTAAGCATAGGCACATTGTAATGCTTCTGTCAGTGAGCAAAGAGGCACTTTGTGGCAATATCAATCTCACAAATTATGCATATAAGCAAGCCAAGGGATTTATATATGATGCAGGCAGTCATGTTTAGAAACACTGATGTGAAAATGGATGAGTGACTGTAGGGAATAGCAAACATGCCCCTGCTATCAGCAGGCTGTAGGCCAAAAACTTGAATGTCAACTGTGTCTGTGTCAAGAGTTAGCCTAGTATCTTGAATGCATGAAGAAATATAAATAATGCTGACCCAGAACAGTCTTTGGCCATGCTGGTATTGGCTTAACCTTAGGATTAATCTTTATGAATTGAGATGGAGGTGGTGCAGTGATCTCAATGCTATTATCTTCAGTTGAACTCTGCACCCTGTGATGTGTAAGGACAGGCATTGATAGCTGCCAATGTGAGGGCCTCACACCCTGATCATATGAGTCCTGACTGTCTGGATGATACTGGGTAACTGGGATGGCAGGAGGAGAGGACTCAGGAAAGGTGAGCTGGGTATACATATTTTCTAGTGGTGATGACAGATCCATCTTGTAGTTTTCATTTGCAGGTACCAACAAGGAGTCATCAATGTTGTCCTCTTCATACATCCTGTCTTCAGCATCTTTGTCTTTGTCTCTGTCTTTGTCTTTGTCCTCACTCTCATCTTGAATTGAAGAAGTAGAAGCAGCCTGAATCTGAAAGTCAGATCACCCACACTCCAGACTGTCATGTGCCATCTACCTGTGTTTCAACCCACTTGGCTACCAAAGTCTTGTGCACTGGACCCTTCACTCTCAACCTATGATTATGCATCTTTTTGTACATTGCATATGTTTTGAAACATGCTGGGTGCTAGAAAGTGCCATTGTCCTGGTGGGCAACAATGACAGGTACTCCAGGATGCTCAATGAATTTGAAGCTGCAGTGCAATGAATGGAATTGCACATGATGCTCTTCCAAGTCATGGACATCTATGC
Source organism: Suillus subaureus (assembly GCF_016647635.1). NCBI lineage: Eukaryota > Fungi > Basidiomycota > Agaricomycetes > Boletales > Suillaceae > Suillus > Suillus subaureus. Next base: position 127,225 of record NW_024538603.1, on the reverse strand, counting down.
AGCAGATGCTGCAATAATCATTGCTCACTGGCATCTTCTGCAAGTAGATTACTTGTGAAGAAGAAAATGAAGAGGTTCATACCTTGAAGGTTGAATGCAAGACTGGAGCCTCTTCAGTGACAAACTCCATATTATATGGATCACCTGACCTACATAATATCCTATATAAGATGGGCCAGTGGACTATGGGCTGATGTTAATGGGTGGGCCCATCTATGCTAATGTTATAAATATCCTCAATGATGGCAGATGGACCAGAAGAAATATTATTACTGATGGAGATGGGTGGGCCTATCTGGGCAATATGTAGAGTGCTGGGCTGAAGAGATATGTATGGCAGGTATTATTATATAGACAGGTGGGCTGAGGTGGGGGTATACAGGGCTGATGGGGCGGTGAAATATGTATCATATAGATGGGTGGGCCCAGATACATATCATTTAGATGTATGGGCCAAGGTATTGGTATAATATCCCTATATGAGTGCATATACCTACCATTGACCATGGAAACCCAAAACCTGAAAGCCTGAATACCCCATGTCTGACATTCACCAAGTACCAAAACCCAAAACTCAAACATCAAAATTCAAAACTCTTCACTATGCCAAGTACTGAATGCCAACACCTGAAGTTGCATGTTGGGTGGGTCCAGGTAGTTGTTATCATATACACATGTGGGCCCAGGTAAACAGTGCAATAAACATAACTGGGCTGAGATAGTTGGATAACATAGGAATCAGTGTGCTGATGTAGGCACCAGAGAATTGAGCACATGGAGTACATACCCACTATATGAGTGCATATACCTACCATTGACCACCAAAGCCCAAAGCCCGAAAACCTGAATAGACCATGTCTGACATTCACCACTCACCAAGTATCAAAGCCCAAAAGCCTGAAAACTGAAACCCAGTGTGCAACACATCTATTTTTCATTCACCATAAATCACCAAGTCTTGAAACCTGAACACCTGAAACCTGAACACCTGAACACCCAAAACTCCAAACTTGAATCTCACAAAAATGTATATAACATGTAAAATTTTTATTCCATTACACAAATCACTGAGTGTCAAGTGCCAAAACCCAAAACCCAAGGCCCAAGGCCTGAAACCCAAAACTTGAGACTTGAAATCTGAGATGTGAAAACCAAAAACCAAAAACCAAAAACCAGACACCAAATCTTGAAAAGATGTATATAACATGAAATTATTTTATTCCATTACACAAATCACTGGGTGTGGAGTGCCAAAACCCAAGGCCCGAAACCCAAAGCCTGAAACTAAAGACTTGACACCCAAAATTTGAAAACCAAAAACCAAACACCAAATCTCAAAGAAATGTATATAACATGAATTTCTTTGATTTCATTGCACAATTCACTGAGTGTCAAGTGCTGAAACCTGAAACCTGAGGCCTGAACCCTGAAACTCAAGACTTGACACCTGAAATTTGAAAACCAAAAACCAAAAACTGAGAACCAAAAACCAAACACCAAATCTTGAAAAAATGTATATCACATGAAATTTTTTTATTTCATTACACAATTCACTGAGTGTCGAGTGCTGAAGCCTGAAACCCAAAACCCAGTACTACTGACTTCTGAGTGTTGGGACTCAGGACTCAGTAGTCAATATAGGCAAATGATGATGAAATAATGAAAGTTGTTATTATGCTTAACTTTCTTAACAAAGGTTGTTGTCCAAGTCAAGGTGAGTGTCTTGGTAGTCTTTCCTTGTCAATTGGTTATCATTTGACCAAGATATAAGCTAAAGAAATCCAAAACATCAGCAGTAATGAAAAAATGAAAATCATTATTATGCTTAACTTCCTTAATGAAGGTTGTAGTCCAAGTCTATGTGAGTGTATTGGTGGTCCTACTGAGTGTCAGTACTTAAGACTTGGGAATCAGTAATTGGTACCTGGGAGTCAGTAGTTGGGAACTTGGTACTCAGTTCTGATGCTTGGTACCTGGGAATCAGTAGTCAGGTACTCCAGCCAACAGTCCTGAGTCCTGAGTACCAACACTTGGTATTCAGTGGTCAGGTTTGGAACTTGGGTTTCAGGTCTTGATAGTGGGTTCTCAGGACTTGGGACTCAGTACTCAGGATTCAGCAGTCAAGACTTGGTAGTTGATATTGGTAAATCACTCTCCCTCAGGGATAATGAAAACAATGACAGTTGTGGTCTAAGTCTAGGTGAGTGTATTGGCAGTCTTTTCTTGTCCATTGGGTATCATTTGACCAAGATATATGCTAAAGAAATTTGAAACATCGGGGATAATGAAAAAAATGAAAGTTGTAGTCTGAGTCAAGGTGAACATATTGGTAGGTGATATTAGCACTTGGAGCTTGAATACTGACTACCAACTATTGAGTGTTAGGACTCAGTACTTAAATGGTTATAGCATGTATCCATAAAAATACAAAGATGTTCCTATGTGTTTATTTCTAGTGAATAGACTTTGAAATTATATCCCCATCATCTATTCAGCAATAGAAACAATATATCAGGAGCTCAGGACCATAGGGTAATCCTTTATTGTATAATGTACCTCCCCCTCTCCTGGTGGTTCACTCCCTGGGTATTTTTTCCCTGCAGGACCAGACCGTAAGGACAGTAGGGAGTCTATTCCTGAGCATATTTGGAGTAGATATATCATATAGCTAGCCCAGGACACACATGATCCTTCTCTAGGAACAAAGCATAGACAATTGCACTTTTGACATTTTTTACAATTTTCAGTATCTTGCCCTTGCATCCATGATCTAATCTTTTAATATATAACAAGCATAGCTTATATTCTTGCTTCTTATGACCAAGATCAGCTCACAATAGGCTGGAGTTGTGAGCTAGTGTGTATGCTTGCCATTTCTACTGATAAGGGGCCATACCTTCAAGACATTGAATCTTAATAATCAGAAACCTGGAGTATATTGAAAATACAGTGGCTCAAAAAAGTGTCCCAATGTTTGTGAATTTTCATGTAATTGCTTGATTGTGAGTCAGGGTGTGGGAATATGACTATGCTGTAGGGAGATGTCAGAAAGCTCTGCTTCTTTGTGTTATCTTTGTCTACTATAGTGTGGGAATCTGATACTATTGTGTGAATATATGGACATTTTAATCTGGTGCCTCATTGGGACACTTTTTTGACTTTGAATTTGACCAATACAATCTCTATAATTACAGTACTTGGTCTTTTCTCCTGATGCTCTAATCACTTCTTCCACTCTTATAAATACACTGTCTATTAATTCCTGTCATTACTCATTACTGATCTTCCCCTACTGTGCTGCAGCTCCCTCCAATGGCTGAAATAGCCTCTATTCTCATTCTTGGCCCCTCTCATCTATCTACCCAGCAAACTTCTACTTAAACTGGTCTGAGTAGGGATACCATTGCTAGGGCTATCAGCAATGCCATTCCAGACAAGACAAATATCAAACTATATTGTCCTTTTGAGCTCACACCATATAGCAAAAAATCTCTAGTTCATCATATTTCACTGGGCAGGCTGCTAATGTGATCAAATCATCAAATTCATTTATTCTATCATCCACACCACTGTCTCCACTCAAATAGTGAGGAATTCTTTCAAGGTAGCCAAGCTTAAAGTTATAACTAAGAAGATAAGCTTCTCATATCTTCAGCCTATAGAGGGAGGAGACCAGCCTTTACTGTAAAGCACCAGTATTGGACTTTGAGGACTGAAATAGAACTAACTGGTCAAATGGGACAAAAGTCAATAGGATGGGGTCAGATGACCAGGAATATGTATTGAAAAATGCAGAACTACTAGGACACAGAGAAGTCAAGGAAACACTCAAGTTTGGAGGAGAAAACTTTGTGATATAGGAGTGTATGAGATGGAATAGAGTAGGAATTTTCTGTGAGGTGGAGAGGAGGATAAATGTAGAGTAGTGCATCTCAATTTTGGAGAAGTGTCTGCATAGAAGCATGCAGGAATCAGAAACTGATGAAGAAGACACTATCTTCTAATAGAATAATAATCTCAAGCATACTGCCAGTTGGCTACCAAATGGTTTGAAAACTATAATATTACTATTCTATCATGGCCAGCACAGCCCTCAGACCTCAACCCTATTGAACAGCCCTGGAAATTGCTCAGTAGATTACTTGGAGTGTGTCAAGATCCTCTATAGGGGCTATTTCAGCCATTGGAGGGAGCTGCAGCACAGTAGGGGAAGATCAGTAATGAGTAATGACAGGAATTAATAGACAGTGTATTTATAAGAGTGGAAGAAGTGATTAGAGCATCAGGAGAAAAGACCAAGTACTGTAATTATAGAGATTGTATTGGTCAAATTCAAAGTCAAAAAAGTGTCCCAATGAGGCACCAGATTAAAATGTCCATATATTCACACAATAGTATCAGATTCCCACACTATAGTAGACAAAGATAACACAAAGAAGCAGAGCTTTCTGACATCTCCCTACAGCATAGTCATATTCCCACACCCTGACTCACAATCAAGCAATTACATGAAAATTCACAAACATTGGGACACTTTTTTGAGCCACTGTATTTTCAATATACTCCAGGTTTCTGATTATTAAGATTCAATGTCTTGAAGGTATGGCCCCTTATCAGTAGAAATGGCAAGCATACACACTAGCTCACAACTCCAGCCTATTGTGAGCTGATCTTGGTCATAAGAAGCAAGAATATAAGCTATGCTTGTTATATATTAAAAGATTAGATCATGGATGCAAGGGCAAGATACTGAAAATTGTAAAAAATGTCAAAAGTGCAATTGTCTATGCTTTGTTCCTAGAGAAGGATCATGTGTGTCCTGGGCTAGCTATATGATATATCTACTCCAAATATGCTCAGGAATAGACTCCCTACTGTCCTTACGGTCTGGTCCTGCAGGGAAAAAATACCCAGGGAGTGAACCACCAGGAGAGGGGGAGGTACATTATACAATAAAGGATTACCCTATGGTCCTGAGCTCCTGATATATTGTTTCTATTGCTGAATAGATGATGGGGATATAATTTCAAAGTCTATTCACTAGAAATAAACACATAGGAACATCTTTGTATTTTTATGGATACATGCTATAACCATTTAAGTACTGAGTCCTAACACTCAATAGTTGGTAGTCAGTATTCAAGCTCCAAGTGCTAATATCACCTACCAATATGTTCACCTTGACTCAGACTACAACTTTCATTTTTTTCATTATCCCCGATGTTTCAAATTTCTTTAGCATATATCTTGGTCAAATGATACCCAATGGACAAGAAAAGACTGCCAATACACTCACCTAGACTTAGACCACAACTGTCATTGTTTTCATTATCCCTGAGGGAGAGTGATTTACCAATATCAACTACCAAGTCTTGACTGCTGAATCCTGAGTACTGAGTCCCAAGTCCTGAGAACCCACTATCAAGACCTGAAACCCAAGTTCCAAACCTGACCACTGAATACCAAGTGTTGGTACTCAGGACTCAGGACTGTTGGCTGGAGTACCTGACTACTGATTCCCAGGTACCAAGCATCAGAACTGAGTACCAAGTTCCCAACTACTGACTCCCAGGTACCAATTACTGATTCCCAAGTCTTAAGTACTGACACTCAGTAGGACCACCAATACACTCACATAGACTTGGACTACAACCTTCATTAAGGAAGTTAAGCATAATAATGATTTTCATTTTTTCATTACTGCTGATGTTTTGGATTTCTTTAGCTTATATCTTGGTCAAATGATAACCAATTGACAAGGAAAGACTACCAAGACACTCACCTTGACTTGGACAACAACCTTTGTTAAGAAAGTTAAGCATAATAACAACTTTCATTATTTCATCATCATTTGCTTATATTGACTACTGAGTCCTGAGTCCCAACACTCAGAAGTCAGTAGTACTGGGTTTTGGGTTTTGGGCTTCAGCACTTGACACTCAGTGAATTGTGTAATGAAATAAAAAATTTCATGTTATATACATTTTTTGAGATTCAGTTTGAGTCTTGAAATTTGGTTTGTGGTGTTTGGTTTTTGAGTTTTGGGTGTCAAGTCTCAGGTTTCAGGCTTCAGCACTCAACACTCAGTGAATTGTGTAGTGAAATAAAAAAAAATTCATGTTATATGCATTTTTTCAAGATTTGGTGTTTGGTTTTTGGTCTTCAGTTTTGGTTTTTGGTTTTCAAATTTTGGGTGTCAAGTCTCAGGCTTCAGGTTTTGGGCTTCAGCACTTGACACTCAGTGAATTGTGCAATGAAATCAAAAAAATTCATATTATCTGCATTTCTTTGAGATTTGGTTTTTGGTTGTGGTTCTCAAGTTTCAGGTTTTGAGTCTCAGCACTCAATACTTGGTGATTTGTGTAGTGAAAAATTCACATGTTGCATACTGTCATATCCTGTATGCCGGACCTAGATCCCATGGTATTCCCATGCCTTCCAGGCCTATTTCCAGACCCCACATCCAACTCATACCCAGATCTCCTTCCACTGTGTGCTCCACACCTCAGCAGGATTAGCCCTGCTATGGATTTACCCCTGAGCTCCGGACCTCCAGATCTTCACTACTAGCCTGATCTGTACAACCCTATCCTGTCCACCATATGCACATTCATCTAGCAAGACATCTGGACTTTACCTCCTCTCAGATTCCAGACTACATTGACCACCTCACATATCTCAGTCCTGTTTCCACCTTGCCTTCCAGATCTCCAGACCTATTCCCACCCTCAATCTGAGATCCTGCATGTAACCCTATTTAGGCATATCCCCCCTTCTGGTTCTCAACTACCTCTGTTTCTGTCTTGCTAATTGACCTTTGTGCTAGTTTCATCTCTGAGTTCATTTACTTATGTTCTGTCTCACTTACTAATATGTTTCCACATGCTCATACATAGCCTTACTCCACTACTTACTGATCCTCTCGGATATCCTCCAGTATATAACCACTGTACAACTCTTGTAGAGTCCTCAGTCTGAATATCAAATTAGACTTGCCCAATCTTCTCCTGGACTTTGGTCCACCTAAGTTCTGTCCTATCTATCAGGCCTAGGGATTGATTCCCTAGGCCAGAGCCTTGCCTTTCTGGCAATTACCCTCTTTCCAGACTTAGGTCCAATTCCTGTCTCTCCAACTCTATCTTAGGGTAGTCTACCTCTGTTTGTTTCTACATTGGACTTCGTCTGATGTAGACCCTATTCCTTCCAGACCTCTGGACATCCTGTTCCTTGTACCTCCAGACATCTTGCCCTCCAGATGTTCAGTCCTCCTGTCCTTTGAACCTCCTATTCTTCTATCCTGTTTCCTACAGAAATATTACCTTGGGGTCTCTCCACTTCCTGTGCAATGGGACCTCCTTTGAGTATTTCCTGTACTCCTCTGGAACTCTCCCATGCTCCAACTTTGAATTACTACCTCCTTTGATATTGATGATATACAACTACCTAAGCTCTGTCATGTCTACAATTATCATTCACCCGGGCCCACCCATCTATATTATATACCACCCTTGGCCCACCTGTCTAACATAATATATTATTGCCCTTGGCCTACCCATCTAATATAATATACATCTGGACCCACTTGTGTATGTGATAACAAGTACCCTTGGCATACCATCTATCTGATATACATCTACATTGGTACACCCATCTACATAATATCCAACTACCTCAGCCCATCTGTCTATAGAATATTCATGTCCATTGGCCCACTCATCTACTGTACATATCCCCCACATGGGCCCACCCACCTCCATCAGGAACAATATCCCTCCCAGCCCATCTGTCATAGTCGGGGATATTTATACCTTCAGCCCATGGTCTGCTGGCCTGTATCATACAGGATATTATGCATGTCTGTTCACTCATATAATATGGAGATAGGTCACTGCAATATGTGAAGACTGGCAGTTATGTATCATTACAGCTGAGATGCTTTCATTTATGTCCATCTATTGACAATTCCTATGACATAAGTATGTTGGTCCACTTCTGACCAAGCTCCTGCACACCAATCACATCCTTGCAAACCACTGCGATCTGCAGGGAAATGCATGAGCAGATCTGGCTTTGGCAGATATGGATATGGTGTGCAGTAGCAGGGTTATCTCAGCATCTTTCAATCCTTGAACATTCGCTGGAATTGTCAAAAATTGGTTTACAAAATAACCTTACATGCAGAATGTCCACCACTCCTGCATACATAGTGAATTTTGAACCATGACAATATATACACTGCAATTTACCAATCATGCTGCAAGATCATACCCATCATATGGCTATGATGCACATGACATATCTGTCAGGTCAAAGAAATGATACCAGCCAGGTCATCTAAGTCCATCTCTGACTGTTTCCTAGAGCAAGAGGGCAAATGAACTTGTGTGACACATGTGTGGGCAGTGATAGAAAGTAAAAGCCTAGTGAAGTATGGTAAGAAAGTATAATAAAGAATAACAATCAACAGACCTTTGGCATGGCCATCATCACATTTGTCTGTGTTGCAGTCATGGTATAACCAGTATGCAACTATGTACATGCAATGGTTGTCAATAAGCTGAGGTGGAGTAAAGAGCAACAAGTTTGGCCAGGTGAGCCCATGCTCTGCACTCAAGTTCAGAGTTGGAGTCCTCATTCACCTGACAAAAACACTTCAAACTGCTCCAGGTGTATCAGTACTAAATCCAAGTGCGTCAACAAGAGCTTGGTGTTCATCATGGAAGTCACAAAGGAAGTGGATCTAACAATGGACTTTGCTCTTGACAGGTGGCTTGAAGAGGCCTTGAGACTCTGGATGTGTGCATTGAGATTTGCATGGCAACAGTGCTCAATGTGGCATTAACAAGATGACCCAAGATGTGGCTGGTCTCTGCCATTTTCACAGTTGCATTAATAGAATCTTCTCCTGTGATTGTGTCAACATACCTCCACTTTCAACTAATTCCCTGTTCCCTTTTCTCTAGGGCTCTCACTGGGCATGATATCACTGATCAGATAATGTATGTGCACCTGTATTTAAGTAGACACTACCTTTGAAATCACATTCTTGATGATACCCTGAACAAATCCAATCACTTCTGGAACATATTCAGAGACCTGGTCCATGACAGTCTCTTTGAGCTATGCACATCAATAACTAAACTGTCATAAATAATCAAGGACAGTAAGACAAACCACTTGACTCTCTTGTCAAGGGTGGATGTGAGATTGTCCACCAGTCCCTGGGTGTATGATGCATTAATCCTGTCAATTAGAAGAGTTTAGTCTTGCATTAACTTTGCTTGTTACAATATTGTGAATACATCCTGGGCCTGAGCTGAACATCCTGTACAGGCTTACTGCATAAATGAAGGAAAACAAAGATGCCTGCACACATACCTGTCTTACATAATGCAGCTGCGCATTGCTGATGATGAGCTCAACATCATGATATCTCACTTCTTACCAACCAAACTTCTTGATATCATTTTCATGACAATCTATGCTATGATTTCTTGTATCCCCACACCCCTAAAAAGGAGCAATAACATGTTCTTGTTCATACTAATGAAGAACTGCTACAGGAAATGCATTGTCCCTCCCTTGATTGTACTCACTCTGCTGTGGTCATGGTGTATGTCAACGATTGTTAGTGTCTGGGTGATAACTGTATAGTGGAGGTACATCAGGTATGACACATCCCCATCCATTCCAGTCCAAAGCTCCAATGGCTAAAACAATATTGGAGGATGCACCAATTGTGGGCACTATGTTCTGTGCTGCTGTCTTAAATGGCACTGTCGTGCATGGTATGGAGTTCATACCATGATATATATAAGAAGAATGAAAGGAGATGATTAGGAGAATGCATGAGGATATATTTCTCACTCATGAGCTTAGTGATCTATTTCCCTTTATTTATTTACTTGTATTTATAGTTTCAGCCACTTGATTACATCAGTGAACCACTCAGATATGTTTGTAAGCATGTCATGTGACTAGTAATATTCTGATTTGTAAGGATAATTTCCATGACTTATCATGTTTTGCCATGATTTGTAATATTTTACTCATGTACTTTAGTAAGCAACTGATTTAGCACACCAAAAGGCTTAGTTTGTAAGCATATTTTTATCAATCCAGTGATGAGTCATTGCTTAGTAAGGATGGTTTTTAAAATGTATATAAGGACTCCATTCTCACATAATCAACAAGTTTTTCCCTCTTCTTTCTTGTCTCAAACCATGAGATTTGTAAGATTTGAAGTGCAGGAGTTTTCCCTCTTTCTGTCTCAATAGTGTGAGATTATGAAGAAAGTGAAGGCCTCAAGATTGCCTTTGAAAACTATAGTATTTCTAGTCTAGATTGGTTGTATACTATCTTACAGGGATCACCTATACAACAGTCTATCATATTCAATTCAGCAGAGGTCCATATTACCTACTAGGTTTAAGCTAACCTGACAAAATATATACTTCCCTTTACCATCAAGAAGTGATCTAGCAAAGAAGTAATTTATTACCCTTTGGCCACCCATGAACAACACATTATCAACTGAGAAGTAGAAAATCCCTTGACTGTGAACTTGAGGAGCTGGCACCTTAGTCTTATTGAAGTACAATTGTGATAGTCATTGTATTTCACCTCAACTTATAAATTAAACAGTCTTCTGTTATCATTTCAGTCAGCCAAGGAACTATATAGTTGAGCTGAAATTCTACCCAGTGGACCACACTGGTTGTCCCAAGTCATTCCCACAGTACATCTGATGAAATTGCCTGTCATTTTGTATTGGTGCAATCCCCTAGAGTACATCATGAGTATTTTAAATAACCCTTTCTTTCACAATCAGATAGATTTTACACCTCACAGGGTGTATACTACAGTGCAGCAATTCTGTTACATGTACTCTGAATGGATGACTGCTGACTAGGCAACTGCATGGGTGAACCTGCAGGTGCCAGAAGACATACCTGGACCCACAAGGGGGGTATCGAGTATCACAGTGGGTAGAGTGTATAGACACCTGGAGTATTATCTATGGAGGGTATACCTGTGGGTCTCACATATAAATACCTAGTGTAGGAACAAAAATGAAACAATGTATTCTACAACACAATAGCATCCCACCCATCCTCCATAAGCATCTCATCACCTTGAACATTAGCAAGAGCAGCACTGGACTGCACATCCTCCATCTTGACAAGGCCAAGCTGGCTCCAATAGCTGAGACAACCATGGCTAAACAGCCATTTAACATCAACAGATGTTGCTGTAAAGGAAAATAAATTATGAGCGATGACAAAAAAAAAACACCTGGAATTATGAGATAATCTAATGCCATTTGTGCAAGATGAGGGTAGAGTGTGCAGCATTCATTCCACCATGTGAGTGTGTTGTCAACATGTTCAACATCAGTGCTGAGATAGCAATCAAGTTCATCCCATAGGTCACTGTTTACTGGTGGGGCAAGTATTGTTACAACCATGTATGCCCCTATTCATTTTCTCCCTCTTACTGTGTATTATGTCATGAGCCACATGATGCCGCCACTAGACTTATCTTTGACTTGTACCTTGTATTACATCACGACTGCCGTTGCCATCGCTAGATGACCTATTCTTGCTATCGCTTACACGTCCTTTATCTCTGACTCATATCCATTCTCACATCTGCCCTAAAGCACTTGTAGTTCACTATAAATAGTTCTCTTGTATGCTTTAGTTCTGCACTTCTTACTAGGTTTTACCTGAAACATCCCTTGCTTGAGACCTCCAATCTCTTGTCATCTGAACTGTACTTTAAGATAGAAGCACTCCTCCTGTCTTAGCTTACACTGAATGCTTGACTTATTGTCTCATGTAGAATCTCAGCAGAGGTCCTGACTCTTATCAAGTCATCTGTTGTTAGAACTATCCTAGTTTGTAACAAGTATGGGAATGTTATCAAAGATATTCTATACAAGACAGTCAGTGAGTGTGTAGTACTAGAATAAATAATTTGACTTACAGTTGAGGATACCACAATGCTGGCATCAGAATTATATCCCACATTATCCATCTCCCTATTAGCATTGTCAGTCGAGTATGAGCAGTCAAACTCTGTGCACACTAGTGTATGCACCAACTCAATCTAACCTTCCTCCCATTTTGTGCATTGGAAATTAGCTAATTTGTGACATGGATGGAGAACTATAATATATGTTAGTTGGTAGGTACTGAAAATAAATACAATTGGACTCGCTCATTGCAATACAGTAGACATCAGACCTGTCAGTGAGCTCATAGTAACAATTTAGAGTTTTCTTGGTGAGTCCTGAAGCAGTGCTAATTGATGGAAGCAGTTGTTTGTTGAGCATGTGAGTTGTGAGTGTCTCATCAATAAAATCCTTGCCAGGATCACTGTTGCAAGGCTTGGTGTTGAGTGTGAAAAAAACATGGTAGCATCTTTGAGGATCTAAATTACATTAGTGAAATCAAACAACTCCACACAGTGTGCATGATGCCAGCTTCACTTTCAACACATTGCGGAGTTGCTCAACTATACTCCATTCATTGTCACTCAACTCAAATGCCCTCAATCCCAATTTGTGTCTCTGCAACACTGTGTCTATGACCTTGCAATGGTTCAGTGTGTATTCCAACATGTTGTATGTGGAATTCCAGCATGTCGACACATCTCTTGGCACCACACTAGGCTTCATCTGCAACTCACTCAAGATGTTGTTCCAGGTGGGGAGAAGCTTTGTGGTGGAGTGGATGATTTTGAATCTGAGTTTGCAATGTGCAGTCAGCTGTGAGTTTCTTTATATTGTTGCAATAAATGCACCTTTACTAGTGCTAACTGAACTGGAACTATTATATTTCATAGTTCTTCTTGTTCATCACTTGTCAGTAGCATAGTTGCATCCACCAGACCTTCAGTGTTGTCCCCCACATTGCTGTCATCTCCTGTGATCTCTGCAATGGTCACATAATCTTTCAGCTCAATATTCTTACTCAGTTCCTCAAGCTGCTCCTTCAGTTGACTTTCCTCTGCTGTCAATTCAGCCTCATCATCTCTGGAATTATCCTGCTTCCTTTTCAACACATCAAACTTGCAGATCACCAGTTTTGCCACGAGATTAACCATGTGCAGGAAGCACCTGGTATGCATCACTTGTCCTCCAAAATCTGGCATGTCAACAGCCAATTCATCAATCATAGCATCATTGTTGGACACATTGTCACATGTGACACAAAGAGTCTACACCTTTGTAAGTTTGAATGTCCTATCTGTTTCATGTCTTTGCTTACCTTTTCATGTGCTCCAAAATCTTCCAGGACACCCTGAAATGCACAAGCAAGTTCTTCACCTGTGTGGGACTATTGTGACCATTATATTGGTATCAGCACTTCAATGTTTGTAAGTGATTTTTACCTTTGGAACTCTAACAGCAAGCACAGTGATTCACCTTTGAACTCCAGGTGTGCCAATACTGCCACAAGGGCTCTATCATTTGGAGATGTCCACCCATCAGTACTAAAGTTAATCCTTCATATTCCTGATACATTTTTCAGTCTTTAAATCCATCATAATTGTGTAACTTAGCTTACACTTGTCATTTTAGCAATGTACTGACAGGTCCTTGCAAAAATGAGGTGGACATCTCATGAGACAGTCAAAGGGGACAGTAAGTAATATTCTGGTCATCCAGTCTTCATTAATGACTGAAACCCTCTATCTTGAATGATTTAAAATGGATGCAGGTTTTCTAACACCCAATGCACAATTTCTGCTCTGTCAAGTATGTCAGGTCCTGCTCAAGACACCATTGAGAGTGCTATACCTTGTTTCAGTGTGGGTATGCTAACAGTGAGAGTATGTGATGTTTCCTTTACTCTTTCTTTCAAATGACACAGTGATTGATCTGTTTTGTAGGACACTGCCAACAATATTCTTCCAAACCTTGTCAACATCTTTCACTTCATCTGCAGCCTTCAAAATGTCTTCTCCCCAACATGAGCCCACATGTTTGCACAGGTTTTCTGTCGAATGTGCATCACCTTTATCGAGGTAATGCCTCACAGTGGCTTTGCAACCCTTGCCTTGGCACCTGAATTCATGCACACACCACTCATTCTGCTCACTAATCTTGGGAATTAGATGAAAGAATGCATACACTTATGAGTTCCACTCTTGCATGAGTCATTCTGTTGGTGTCCAATAAATTGATATCATTTTTGATAGGTTTAAACCCACACTTAGCTCATCTTCAGCACTTTCTTCTTTGTTCATGGGCACCACAATTTCAATATCACTATCATTTGCATTGTTGTGCAACTCCTCCTCTGTTCACACAAAAGCTCATCGACTTGGTGCAGTTGCTGCCTCAGACAATGTTGTGACCTTCTCAGTGGAGCCACTATCTTTAGACAATCCTGTGACATTCTTGGGTGCTATTGCCTCAGTACTTTCAGTATGTTGGTTCATTTTTGCCTTCTTTGGCTACACCTTCACCTTATCTTCATTGGAATTGGCCTTCCATTTCTTCAAGTGCAGCTTTGGCTTTGACAGAGATCTTCAGAATTCTTTTTTCAGTGTTGGACTGGATTGTGTGAGTGGATGTTGGGTGAGTTATGCTAGTGTAGGTTTGTGAAATATTTCATAGCCTTTGCCTGATTGTATTGGAGTTCAACATGTATAATACCTCCAAATGTCATTTTTAGCTATATCTTCTGAAAACCTGGGCTAAGAGTATGGGTATGGGTATGGGTGCTTTAATGTCAGACCCCTACCCCTACCCCAAGGATACCTGGACCCTGAACCCACATGGGTTACCCATACCCATGCAGTTGCCTACTGCTGATGATGCATGGAACATGCAGGTGTGTTTTTCTTTCTTTCTATGTGTTGCTGTACTCACTTTTTTCAAATAGTCAGCCCTGCCAAGAGGTGCAACACTCCTTGGGACAATTTTGTCATCTGACAAGACCAATATCTCCATGATGATGGGTGACACAGTTGCACATCCCCTCCTCATCAGCCTTGCTAATATACACATATCCATGCAGCTGAAATCATCATCTAATGCTTTTGTTCTTACTGCCCTCCTCCCCATACTGAAATTTATTTATAAACAAAAATGTATGCAAGGTGTACTTGAAGATCACCTAATCCACGAATGCTTGAATATCATGCTATGTCCTCTCAAGCAGGCTGCTTGTGAAGGAGTCATGTTGTCTGATCCTGTTGGGCACAGTTAATACTCTTTCACACCACTCACAAGCTACATTGTCAATACTCCAGAGGTCATGATGCTGGCTAGTGTTGGTGGGAAAACCTCTCTGGTTACTATGGCCATGTATAAGCAGTTAGGAGACTCTTTCCACCATGAGCCTCAGACCAAATCAACTACACTGGCCCAGCTATGCATCATCCAGACAAGGGCTGATCTGAATGATATTGAAGTATTCTTTTGTGAAGCCCAGAAGTTTCACTTAAACAATGTATCTGATGTTACGGCAAACCGTAGGTCGACTAGGATGGGCGCGACGTTAGGTACTCAATAAGAGCACGCCTAAGGCCGGATCGTGTCCTCACAAATGTAAGGTTCTTAAGACAAGTCAGAGAGAGTGTCTCCGGCTCGAATATCAGTTATCAGACGACTTAGGATTGGAGGTCCTAAGCGAAGGATAGTTCAGGTAAGACCTAGTAGATTAAAGTGAAGTCTATCTAAGTACATGACCGGGTTTATATAGACGTAGACTCTTTAGGGCAGGTAAGTAGACGTCATCGGTCGAGTCAGTGATGAGTCATCTAGACATCATCGGTTGAGTCAGCGATAAGTAATGAGTCACCTAGCAACAGCACGTGGCGATCGTGATGTAATACAACAGATATAGAACGGAGTCAGAGTCTAATGATGGCACAGCGAGGTGCGGTCATGACGTAGTACATGAGTAAGGAGAGAAAGAAAATAGGGGGTAGTCATGACTGTAACATTACCCCTCGTTTAGCGATGAAGTCACCGACTTCACATATCTTGGTTAGCCCAGTAGATGGGGTCTGCATCATAGTTAGAATGAAGGAGGTCGTCCTGTTCCTCCATGATGGTGGTTTGTGCCATTTGCTCAGTGTGAGCGATGGCGTCTTGCTCAATCTCCCAGCACGCGAGTGCGTCATAAAAGCCGACGTTGGTCCATACCAAAGGGATGACTGCTTCTCCTTTTAACTCTCTGCAAAAGACCAACAAATGACCCGGTGCATATTCCTTGCAAACTGACATTGTCGACCAGCGATGTCTTTACGACTGTGACAGATGAGGATTGGTTTGGGGGGGACAGTGACCTCGACCGTTTAAGAGGTGCCTTAGTGGGGGAGATGGATGCAGCTCGTTTAGTGGCGAGACGTGAGGATCTTCGTTTAAGTGGGAATCGTCGTGTGGTGCGTGTGATGGGGTCAGGAGAAGGAGAAGTCGGTACATCAAGAGTAGTGATAGGAGGGATATTATCATCCTGATGCTCCATGGTAGCTGCAACAGGAGCTGGCGGTGGTACAGGAACGGCGATGTGAGGGGATGGTGGTCGGGCAATGGGGTTAAGAGTGATGCGCTCGGTGACGATATGGATAGCCTCTCTAATGGCGTCTCTCATCTCCTCAGGTAGGAGGCGGATCGCTGTGTTTCTGATGCGTATATGAAGGTGTCGTAAAATGGTTTGATGGCGCTCATCGTCAAGGAGAGCGGCGGTGCGATCAATAAGGCTGGCATCTCTGATAATCCTGATAATGAGACCACTAGATATCGCTCCCCGTTCTCCAAGAAGACGGTCTATTTCAATAGCGTATTGCTGAGAGGTAATGGTGGATTCAAAAAGGGCACTGGTTTCTACTTGGTCGATGACTGAGAAGTAGTCGGTAAGGACGGAGTCGTCGGTGAGGGTTAGAGTAGAGTCGGAGGCTGGTGGTGATGGTACGGGGGATGATGCGTGTTGGGTGAGATTGGCAGCAGTAATATTCTGATAGTCAAGAAGTGTCAAGGGGTGGGCGTTTCCTTCTGCGACGGTGTTCATAGCGGCAGTGAGTTCTTCGATGCGGAGGATACAGAGGCGTAGTCGTTCGATGTGGGACATTGTTAGCATCTCTTACAGTCCATGTGCTTTCTTATAGGCAACAAGGGTGTCGGAGGCATTAGCGAGATTTCCTTCTGGAACCCACTCATTGCTAGTGGAGGAGTATCCTTTCCAGGATACAAGATAGCGTCTTCGTTTACCCGTTCCTTTGTGCGATAAGATCGCATCAATCTCATATTCTTCTTCGTTATCGATGATGTCAGGTGGTGGGTTGTGGAAGTTCGGCCCATGAATCTCTGTCTCATGATAGGATGATAGTTCAGAAGCATGGAACGTGGGGTGAACTTTCCATTGAGGCAGTAGTTGGAGTGTGAATGTGATAGGGGACAGGACGGCGGTGATTGGGAATGGGCCATACCGCTTTGGGGCGAGCTTTCATGAAGGTAGCTGCGTGATCAGGTTCTTCCCGGATAACCAAACCTTATCTCCGATCTTCCAGGGGTGATACTTTTGCCCGTGAGTTCTTTCTGCCATTCGTTGCATCGCAAGGTTGTGGCAAGAGAGCGCTTCTTCTCTAGACTTCTGGAGTGAGCTAAGTCTGTCCACTGCTGCGGGAACTGTGGAGTCAGAAAGGGTGTGTGGAAGGGCTCGTGGTTCATATCCCATCATTAGGAAGAATGGTGATGCGTTGCGAGAGTCATGTTTTCAGTGGTTGTGAATGAATTCTGCCATGGGGAGATGTTCTACCCAATTTTCGGGGTTATTCCGACAATAGATCCGGAGATATGTTTCCAACTCCTGGTTGAGTCATTCAGTCTGACCGTCGGTCTGAGGATGGTAGGCGGTCGACGCCGCTATGTCATACTTCAGGAGTTTGGCAAGGGCTTGAGAGAATTTGGATATGAATTGCGGGCCACGGTCAGAGATGACCTTTTCGTGTAGGCCAAATCATCGATAGACGTATTTGAAGAACTTGCTGGCGACTCCTTCGGAAGTGATGGTTTTGGTACATGGGATGAGAATTACCCCCTTCATAAGCCCATGGTCGACCACGACCATGACAGAATCAAAACCTGCACAGGGAGGAAGGTCGGTGATCAGATCAACGGAGACCTGAGCGAAGGGTACTGCAGCGACGGAAGGGATAGGGACAAGGGGAGGGGTCGTCGGATGGGTATCAGACTTCATTTGCTGGCAGAGGGCACAACCCTCAACGTATTTACGAATGTAGGTGCCCATAGCGGGCCACCAAAAATCACGTTTAACCAATTCCTCAGTCTTGAAGCATCCGGGGTGACCGGCAGTGGGGTGGTCGTGGCATCGTTCCAAAATAAGGCGCTGGCCAGCAGGGCGGACATAGGCGCGGTCCTTATAGTAAAGGATATCGTCATTGATTTTCCAATCTGTAAGAGCAGATTTCATAGGAGGGAGAGACAGGCCATCCAGCGCATCGGAGGCAGTGGTGAAGATGGGGTCGGGATCAGAGGGGTCAGGGTTCACAAGTGTGGTCATGAGTTTGACGTCAAGAAGTCGGACAAACATTGAATCTGGCAAGAGGGTTTCATTGGCATTATCATCTGAGGAATCTGGCCCATGATCGGGGTGACGGGAAAGGGCATCAGGGGCAACAAGTTTGGTCCCCGCAACATGGTGAAGTTCAATGTCATAGCATGACAGGATTAACTGCCATCGAGCTTGTCGGCGAGTCAATTTCTGGGCTGTCCTAAAATATAGGAGATTCTTGTGGTTGGTGAAGACGACAATAGGATGGGGATTTCCTTCCAGGTAGTGACGCCATTCAGTTAATGCACGAATAACCGCAAGAAGTTCACGATCAAAGATCTGGTAGTTTCGTTCTGTGGGGTTCAGTGCCTGAGACAGGTATGCACATGGGTGATAGACACCATTATCATCAGTCTGGAGCAATACTGCTCCTGTGGCGACAAGAGATGCATCAGTGGCAACCGCAAATTGTCTAGAGGGATCCGGGTTTCGAAGGACCGGTTGTTTCAAAAAGCATTCCTTTAGTTTGGCGAAGGCAGATACGCATTGTTCTGTCCAAAGGAACTTGACGTTTTTCTTGGTAAGGTCGATCAGCGGTCTGGCGATGTCGGAGTAATGGGAAATGAAGTTTCGGTAGAAGTTGCAAAATCCCAAAAACGACCGGACTTCCTTCACGGTAGTAGGAGCAGGCCAATCCCGAATACCATTGGTTTTGGCATCGTCCATTGCTACGCATCCAGGACGGATAATCATTCCGAGGTACTCTACTTCTTGAGCGTCAAACGTGCACTTTTCCGGTTTAAGGAAGAGCTTCTCTTCGCGAATTCTGTCGAGGATGCGTCAGGTACGTTCATGATGGGAGGTAAGATCGTTGGAGAATATCAAGATGTCGTCCATGTATATGACGAGCCATCCTTCGTTAATCTCCTGTTGAAATGTCCTATTCATGTACGCCTGGAAGGTGGCTGGGGAGTTGCAAAGACCAAAGAACATGATGTTTGGCTCGAAAAGCCCGTATTCCATAGTAAAGGCAGCTTTCCATCGGTCTTCCAGATGAATACGGATGTTGTTATATCCAGACCAGACATCCATCTTTGTGAAATATTTAGCACCATGTAACCGGGCGACCAGGGAGAGCAGTAGTGGGAGTGGGTAGGCATTCTTAATGGTCCATTCGTTGATATACCGATAGTCTTGACAAGGACGGAGATCTCCACTCTTCTTTCCTACGAAAAAGAATCCGCTGGCTTGCGGTGATTTTGATTCGGAGATAAATCCTTTCTGAATGTTTTCATCAATGAATGCTTTGACCGCTGCCCACTCTTTCTCGGATAACGGGTACACTTTAGACGTTTTGGGAATAAAACCGGGTTTGGTCTCGATTCGGTGATCTATGCCAGGTCGTTCTGGTGGTAGTTGGTTTAGACTGTCTTTTGTGAAGATGTCGGTGAAGTCGTGAAGGTAGGAGGGGACGAGTTCTTCGAATGATTTCTTCTTCTGTTCGAGCCCAGCGGCTAACGCAAACTGTTGTGCCTTATTGCTGGTTTTGACATATTTGGTAGGCCGTGACAGGGGTATGACCATAGGTTTTTGTTCCATAATGCTGGTACCATCTTTCGTTAAAGGAGTATCCATCGAGATGTTAGTGATTACCCGGAGCTCGGCGGCATCAATGGGGTATTCGACTAGGAATTCATCATCTTCTAGATGGTAAGTGGCGACTTCCCGCACAGGTGGCGCGTAATCCGTCGTCCATACGTCATCTTTCGTGTCAAAAGAATTGTCGTCATCATCAGGGATAGGGTCAAGGCTTGGTGGGGCTTCTTCGTCTGGGATTTCTTCGATCATAGCTTGAGGCACCGGTTCTCTGGGTGGTAATATAACCGATTCTACAGGAGGCGCCTTCAGCAGCACTACAACTGGAATTAGGTTGGTTCTTTTGTTCGTCTGTTTCGTTTTCCGAAACAGAGGAGGGAGTCTGTTCTTCTTTCGTTCTTTGTCGACTTCCTCTTTGATCTGGTCACTCTTCTCTGTTCGAGAAAGTTCTAGCATTTCCGCTTTCCATTGGATTACTGGGTCCATAGCACATAGCCAAGGGATCCCTAGTAGAATCTGGTCTCGTCGACTAAGTCGCGTGATGTTAAACTTTCCGATCATAGATCGGTTATCTATCTTGACTATGAGGACACAATATCTGGTGATAGCACCCCCCTTTGCGTAACTTCCATCCGCAGTGGTAACTCAGAATGGTTTTGTGAGTTTGTGCATTCTAATCCCGTGGGTTTTGACAAACTCTTCGGAGATGAAGGTTCCAGCAGTGCCGGAGTCCACAACAGCTGTTGTTTCGACGATTTCCAGATGAGTTTTAGAAATGAGGGTAATGGGGACACGGAGTTCCTTTCTAATCCCCATACTTTGTACAAGTCTGATAGGTACATTGGAAGATACTGACATCGATCCAGTCTTCCACATTAAAAATCCTCAGTAATACGACAGATCGTTGTATCTTCTTTGCTGTCACTAATCTCTTCTCTGTGGACAGGGATCTTCTTCTTCTGCGGACACGCTCTAGTGAGGTGACCTTTCTGGTGACACGTGAAGCATAGTCCTTTCTTCATGTGGTCACTTCTCTCGGCTTCAGTGAGCCGGTCTACCTCCATGGCGTTTGGGTCATGCCGATCAATGGAGGGTCTGGGTACATATCGTTGTCCCGACAGTCTGGTGGTGGTACAATGGTTTGATCAATATGCAACCCCTCTTTGGTAGTTACTGTCTAGCTGGATGATGGCGGCGACATACTTGTCGAAATCTACTGGAATGGTCTCCATCTGATAGACGGAGTTAACGATTCCTTTCTTCAACCCGTCATTGAAGAACGTAATGAGGATGGCGTCCTGCTCCATGGAAGCTTGTGCAGCAAGTGTTTTGAAAGTGGCGATGTAGGATGTAAGGTCGCCTGTTTGTCTCAACGTTCGGAGTTTGTTCATGGCGGTTCCAGTGGCATCGGCCGGTATGAAGGCTTCTTTGAACTTAGTTTCAAAGTTCGCAAAGGTCCCGTAGGTTTTAGCAACGGAGTTGTCGACTTCGGTGTAGAAGGTCAGCGCCCAACCCATAGCGCTTCCTTCTGTCATGTAAGCAAGGGCAGTGATGACCTTCTTATCATCAGTGTTATAGATCGTAGCGTTAAGTGCGAAGTACACCTTAACCGCATACAACCATTGTAGAGCCTGGGAGGGGCTTCCGTCATAGGTGGACGGGGCTCCAGCTTTTAGTTCTGGGGTGTTTGGGATGGTGGACATCCTGAGCGTCTGGTCAAGTGATGTTTCTGTTCAGGGGAACGTTCTCGTTCTCTCGCTGAGTTCTTTTTCTGAGTTCTTGAATAACCTCCTCGATGGGGAGGGTTGGGATTGACTTTAATCTTTTGTTACGGCGAACCGTAGGTCGACTAGGATGGGCGCGACATTAGGTACTCGATAAGAGCATGCCTAAGGCCGGATCGTGTCCTCACAAATGTAAGGTTCTTAAGACAAGTCGGAGAGAGTGTCTCCAGCTCGAATATCGGTTATCAGACGACTTAGGATTGGAGGTCCTAAGCGAAGGATAGTTCAGGTAAGACCTAGTAGATTAAAGTGAAGTCTATCTAAGTACATGACCGGGTTTATATAGACGTAGACTCTTTAGGGCAGGTAAGTAGACGTCATCGGTCGAGTCAGCGATAAGTAATGAGTCACCTAGCAACAGCACGTGGCGATCGTGATGTAATACAACAGATATAGAACGGAGTCAGAGTCTAATGATGGCACAGCGAGGTGCGGTCATGACATAGTACATGAGTAAGGAGAGAAAGAAAATAGGGGGTAGTCACGACTGTAACATCTGAAGCATGATTTGAGGATTGGGTGCTGTCTGAACTATCTTATTCCCTTACTCCTGAGACACTCCATCACATTCATCAAGAGTCCTATGGTCACAATGTGAAGTGGCTTATTTGTGTAGTGGGAGACTCTGAACTTGATTTTCGCTTTTCTGTGCTACAGCCCATCACAGGGTTTTGCCATTTTCAGGGTGGCATTACAAAACTC
This sequence comes from Suillus subaureus, assembly GCF_016647635.1. Taxonomy (NCBI): domain Eukaryota; kingdom Fungi; phylum Basidiomycota; class Agaricomycetes; order Boletales; family Suillaceae; genus Suillus; species Suillus subaureus. The sequence goes on along the minus strand of NW_024538603.1, from coordinate 104,610 downwards.
AAACAAGTTACAGGGTAGTGTTGCTGTGGCTTGGCTAGCCAAGAGCCAGCTCAGCTTCTACCAGCTTCACATCAGCTCATCTATTTATAGTGAGCCAAGCCATTATATCTGGCCCAGCCTGCCGTGGCTAGCCATACGAGTCAGCTTTAGCTAAGGCTCATAGAGCCACAGCTTGAGCTGGCTCAAACCGAATCACAGAAGGCTCAAATTCACTCATATTGTTGTGGTCAGGTAGTTACATGACTTTTTGACATACAAACTAGAATACAAAACAGTAAGACATGAGTTATTGTGTGACATAGACCTGCAGACCATTTAAGTCAACAACTTGATGAATATATAAAAATAAGTGTACTCACATTTATTGAAGTAGCACTCATTTCTGTACAGTCCAAGGGCAGCAGTTGCTGTGCAGGGAATACATAGGGCATGGTGAAAAAGCTTGCACCTTCAAACAACATGAGCGGCGGGGCATGGTAGAATCTGCATTGCCAATGGGGGTCTTGCAAGGTGCAGGGGAAATGGTGGACCAGTCGGGTACATGATCCTGCTGGCAAGACTCAGATGTACAGTGGCTCAAAAAACTGTCCACATGTTTTGAGATTTTTCATTATCTATGATATTGTGTGAGAACTCACAAATGGCTCAAGGACATGGTTATACCACATTGTAGTATGGCTTCAGGGCTTTCATTTGAGCCCTACACCGTGGGAATCGGTGGAGATATGGTGGAGACATAAGGCTTATAAAATGATGACTCATGTGGATAGTTTTTTGAGTGTATATTAAAACTATATAAATCATTATTTATGACACCACAAAAATCATGCCACTATTATATAAATTATGAAGTGGTGTCATTATGTTATTTTATGACTATATCTAACTATATAAACCAGAATATCTCATGTATCATAGTCATAATCACCATGAAAGCCATCTCCTCTGCTCAAAGAGATAATATCCTCTCTCTGTCTTATGCTGGCCTCTCTGCTTGCCAAATTTCCTCTAGAACTGGAGTATGCAAGTCCACTGTGGCCAAGTTTATCAAAGAAAGCCACCCAGACAAGGAAAACTCTTGTGGAGGATGTCCATCCAAGCTTACCTCTACTGACAAAAGGGCTATTATCCAACATATCACTACAGGAAAGGCTGATAATGCTGTCCAAGCCACCCATTATATCAATTCCACCATCACTACCCCTGTCTCTTCACAAACTGTGAGGAATGTTCTCAAGGCAGCTCATCTCAAGGCAGTAACAAAGAAGAAAAAGCCTCTTCTCTCCATCAAACATAGGCAGAGAAGACTAGCCTTTGCCTTAGCTCATCAACACTGGACTGTAGAGGACTGGAAGCATGTTATATGGTCAGATGAGACCAAAATCAATAGGATTGGGTCAGATGGGAAGGTATATGTATGGAAAAAGAAGGGAGATGGCCTAACAGACAGAGAGGTTAATGGGACTGTCAAGTTTGGAGGAGGTTCTTTAATGGTATGGGGCTGTATGGGATAGAATGCTGTGGGAATGCTTGCTGAGGTTGAGGGGAAGATGAATGCTGAGCAGTATGTGGACATTTTTTTTTTTTAAATGACCACTTGCTGCCTAGCTTGGCAGAATCAGGATTGATGAAGAAGATATCATTTTCCAACAGAATAATGATCCCAAGCACACATCCAGAAGAGCTAAGGAATGGTTTGAAGAACATAACATCAATGTTCTTGACTGGCCAGCACAGTCTCCTGATGTCAATGTCATTGAACATCTCTGGGGAACACTCAAGAAAAAGCTTCAAGCCTATGAAAACCACCCTAAGGAGTATGGGAGCTTTGGGAGAGAGTAGCAGTGGAATGGGGGAAGATCACAGCTGAGGATTGCCAGAAATTAATTGAGAGTATGCCTAGAAGGATAGAGGTGGTAATTAAAGCCAAGGGAGGTCATACAAAATACTAGAATACCTGGTTATTATTGTAAAATACTTGAGTCAAAAAACTGTCCGCATGAGTCACCATTTTGTGAGCCTTATATCTCCACCATATCTCCACCGATTCCCACGGTGTAGGGCTCAAATGAAAGCCCTGAAGCCATACTACAATGTGGTATAACCATGTCCTTGAGCCATTTGTGAGTTCTCACACAATATCATAGATAGTGAAAAATCTCAAAACATGTGGACAGTTTTTTGAGCCACTGTATGTTACAATCATTGTTACCCCTATCTCTTTTCTCCTTTCTTCCTACTTGTGTACTACACCATGACCGCACCCATTGTGCCATCATTAGGCTGATTCCTTATCTGTATTACAGCATGACCACCATACACCGTCACTAGCTGACTCATATCTCTTATCTCTCTGACTCATCGATGACGTCACTAGATGACTCATTACTCTTATCTATGACTCAGTCAATGACATATGCGTACCTGCCCTAAAGTACCTATGTCTATATAAGCACGGTCATGTACTTAGTTAGACTTCACTTTAATCTACTAGGTTTTACCTGCATTATCCTTCGCTTAGGACCTCCAATCCCAAGTCGTCCGATATCGATATTCAAGCCAAAGACACTCTCTTTGACTTGTCTTAAAGAACCTTACATTTGTGAGGACATGATCCGGCGTTAGGCGTACTCTTATCGAGTACCTATCGTCGCGCCTATCCTAGTCGACTTACGGTTCGCCGTAACACTGTACTGTTGATGCGCTGAAGAAGGCGACATAAGAATGTGTAGTCCGGTTTCTGGTCAAACAAGAGGGAACATGAATAGGTGAGGATCTGTTCAACCTCTTCAGGAAGGCCTTGGCACAACTTTGTTGTGTCATACTTCATCTCAACAACTTGCTCGTCAGAGATCCCGCTACAGTGGAGCCAAGGTAGAGATCCACGAAATAAGTAAATCAAGAGGTATGCAAGGGACTCGATATCATCACGACGTCCTAGCTCCATGCCTGCATGGCTATTGATGGACATGAAAGCCGGAGTTCCTGTCAAGGAGGTGGTTTGTTCAAATGCAATGTGGAGGTGAGTGCGCAGGTATCTGTATTGTTTGGAGATGCCAAAGTCAACAAGATAAATCTTGTGCGTGTCCTTGCCAGTTCCAATAAGGATGTTGTCAGGCTTCAAGTCACAATGAATGAAGTATTTTGAGTGAATGTACTGGAGGCAGCAGACCTAGTGAAATTTTTAGAATCAGTAAATGTAATTTAGGAAATACTTACAAGCTGATGGGCTATGAACACTATAGTGTTGCGGCTGAAAGAGTGTTGATATGTCTTGAATACACTCTCAAGTGACTGTCCAAGACGATCAAGGACTAGGGCATCATAGTTGTCCTCACGTCCAAACCAGTGGACATGGGGGATGCCAACAGTGTCACCAAGTTGCCTGAGCATGTTATACTCATGCTCCAAGCTGGTGGTGGAGCCAGTGATACATTGGAGCTTGACAACCACATCACCATCACCAATGATATCATTTGCATGGTACACTTCACCTGTCTCAAAGTTCAGTCCTCACAGTGAGATGTAATAATAATAAAAATTCACTTACCATAAGCACCCGACCCTATTTTTTCTTTCAGTCAATACCTCCCATTGACACAAGCAGGAACCATTGAGTACTGAGTATGATGTACACGGAGGACAGATATGATATGGCAATGATATGCACAATAAACAAGACTTAATATTTCAACACATACATGGTGCCATGGTGGCAACTTCCGGAAGATTGCAATACAAAACTCATACATACCAGTCACATAATCTGTACATGTGCAAGAACAATAACTGGGCAGTTGGGACGCATATTTCCATCCAGAACGTGTACCCAAATGGCGGCAGCTGCCAGACCTTTCTATTTCATGCAAATAAATCGCTCATCCCCCATCCAACTTTTGTAGTCCTACTGCTAGGTTTGCTATTGATCCCAGAGACATAGCACTGCTGCCTGTCAATGCCAATGATCCAACTGGTGCATGTCACATAATGAGTAACCATGTTGAAAGCTGCATAGCACATCTTGAATTATTGTGAGACAGATTTTTCACAAAAAGGGCACAGCTACCATGAGGTCACTCATCTTGCTCACCCACACAAAGCTGTGATTGAGATGCTGCTCTCCAGTAATCCTGACCAGAGTGTTAATGCCGACTATGTTTTGATAGCAGAATACACACTTGAAGCAGTGAGCACAAGTATCAAAATCTTTAAAGTGACCATTAGCACACTATGATTGTACAGACGACCATTCTTACCTGGACAATTGACACATTTCTAGATTATCATGAGCGCTAAGGAAGTGCGATGAAGAAAGCAAACTCATGAAGTGATGTTTTGGTGAATGGCGGACATGCTTTGATCAGGCTCGACACCAATGGACTCAGTTCCAGTAGACTGAGAGTTGTGAAGTATATGGATGCAACTGGACCAGTGGGTGACATGAACATGCAATACCATGTCCAAACATAGTATAGTACAATGGGAAGGCGATGGCGAGAATGAGGAACGTGTAGCCTGCCCAGGCTGTGGGGAATCCAATGGTCCAGTACCAGCAGAAAAAGAACATCGCAGAACCTGTCACGTTCCAGGGAAGCTCAGTGACAAGCTGCGACATGATAAGAGCAGTCCAGTTGTACATCCTACTAGGACGTTCGCATATCTTGTACACTGTGCGAATGTCAATGTAGACGGCCATGATCTGATGGGTGAGGGGAACACAAAGCACAAGAGCGAGGAAGATTGACTAAAGAGAAGTGAGATTAGCATGAAACTAAGAACCCAAATTGATATACTTACGAACAGCTTGTTTTGGGTGCCCTGCAAAGAATCATTTGCCTGGAAGAATGTAAAGCCCACAAGGAGACCGCCAAAGATGTTAAGCACAAATTTAGCATGGATGTATGTAGGATTGTGCCAGTATGCTTGGAAGTTTTGGTGGGTGAGCATAACAAACTGGTGCCACCATGAGGTAGTGAAGACAGAGTGCTGGACGCTCAGCTGTGGTGGGTGAGTATGACCATGTTCATGCAAGTTGTTGATCTGCTCTTGAAGCTGCGCCGCTTCTGGTGAACGCTCCTGAAGGTTGGTGAATTCTGGTACAGCTCATAAGCATTGAAAACCCACACGCAAAAATGGCACTCATGTGCAGAGAATGGCCTGACCACAATCAGCAAGCTCACGAAGGACATGGACAATAGCCCAGGCAGATTGTGAGTCTAGGCTGGACATAGGCTCATCCAAGAAGAGTAGAAGTTTGGGCTGTTGGTCTTTTTAGCACAGCTGTAGCCTCAAGAAGTTTGGATTCAAACCTTGGCAGCGAGCTCCACTGCGATGGTGGTACATTTACGGCACTCAACCCCGAGAGAGCCAACAATAGTGTCAGCATACTCCTCTAGACCACACATTTGAAGACATTTGTCAATGCTGCAGTAGAAAGTTAAGTGTGGTTTGATCATGTGCAAAAATCATACACACTATGCTTCCTTTTCAGCAAGAGGAACCAACTGTGGCTGGCAAAGATTAGCAGAGAAAAGGAGCACTTCATGGACAGTCGCCTCAGGAAGATGGGTATCAAGTTGTTGGCAGTAACCACTAAACATAACAGTCAGTCAGATAAGATCAGCATATGTAGGACGATACTAATGTCTGAGCCTGGAAATCTATGGGGAGCGGTTGTCCACTAAAGAATTGCTCACCAGTTACCACACCAACACCACCGACACATTGTGCAAGAACATTCAAGAGTGTTGTCTACAAGTATTTGGGTAAACGACATGTGTGACTGGTGTGTCATAGGAAGGTATACCTTTCCAGTGCCAGATTCACCTATTAACGTGAGAAAGCACAAAGGACAGCAAAGTTCTGCAGTGATGATCATGAGATATTCACCAAGTGTAATGTGATGGGCCTACCCTCCAAAGTTGACTATACCAAAAGTCAAATGTTGAGACTCTGTGGGCACTTCCACAACTGATGGTGTAATGGCAATTGGCGGCATAACTTCACGCTGCTGGATGATGTGAGTTGACCCAAAACAGAACATGTGCATAGCACCAGATTTGGGAACGGCTTGGACACTAGCAGATAGTTGAGCAAAGCAAATGATTTTGACAAAATAAATTCTTACAATGATGTGCCATGAGCATTTCACACATCCATAACAGCTTCCAGAGAACTCGTTCCTGCAGACATGCCACCACTCTGATGAAGGGGGTTCTGTTGAAGCGTTTGTTGGATTGCACGGTGCCTCTGACGATGTGTGAGGAGCCTCATTGGATGCTCCTGCATCAACAGGGATCTGATGATGGAATGTGTCAACCTGCGCTGTAGAATTGTACCCAGGGCCAAAACTATTGACCATGTTGAAACATTTTTGGTGATCTCTTGAAAGGGACCCATCAGCAGGCAAGTGGTATGGAGAGATGGCATTACAGAAACAGAGAATGGAGAATAGGTGGGGTGTGGAGGAATGGAAGTGTGATACTCCACCAATTGGCCTTTGGGGCAAAATGGCCAAACCAAGGTGTCATGGGGGAGGGGTGTAAAGAGAAAAATAAAGATGTGTGTGGAGGAAGGGAGATGTGATACTCCGCCAATTGGCCTTTGGGGCAAAATGGCCAAACCAAGGCATCATGGGGGAGGGGTGTGTTTGAAAAAATAAAATGAAAAACTCACGTTGGATGCAAAACAGCGACACATGAGCCCACCAAGCTCCGTTGGTGAGTGGTTTCAGTGCTGAGTGGTCCTCCAGTGTGCGTCCTGCAATGGGAAGACAACAGAAAGGAAACACGAACAAGGACAGATATGAGAGTTGCTGATTCATCAGCAAGGTCACATGCCACAATGTTCAGGTAAATTCAGTCAAAAATCAACATAGTATTGATCAGTGCATAGGTATAGTAGTACGCAGATCACAGTTCAGAATGCAATGTTGTAGGTAGTCTCTAGCCTCTAACCAGTCCAAGATGAAGGCTGTGGAAAAATATAAACTTTGTCTAGCACATCATGGGTCTCTTCTGATGCAATAGTAGCTAGTATATCATCAGTAGGATCCTGAGATTCATTTGATTGTGCTCCATTTGGCTTGTCAGGATCATCACCAGGAAAGTCATGCTGTGATATAATGAACTGTTGAGTGAAATTGAACCGTTCTTTTTTCAGGCCATACTTTAACATCTGTAAAGCCTCCATCAACGTCTCACTGATTCAGTTCCGTTTTTTTGTGTCAGTTTCTGCACTCAATGAGAAAACTCGTTTGCATGGGACTGTGGAGGCCTGAACAGGCAAATAGTCCATGGCAATTGCAAATAATGTTGGGTATGTCTTCCACTTCATCTATCAAAAGCAGGGACCATTAGTACTGCAGTTGAAAGAATAAGACGGTGTGACCTACCTCCCAGAATTTGAGTATGTCAATGCCTTCATCCCAAAGGTCACCATTAACATAAGATTGATACTCTTGCTCAATAGTCTGCAGGCCTTGAGACTGCTGCAGACGCTTCATGTGCATATCTCCAAGGCCATAGAGTTGAGCAAGCGAGTTGATTGTATCAACCTTGGAGGTGTGAGTGGTATTTGATTGCTGGGAAGCCTCAGGTGAGATTTGGTTTCTATATTCTACCATCTACACAATCAGATTAGCATAAAAGCTTAGAGAGCCATCAGATGGTCAATTAGTACTTATGAGGTTGCATATCATACTTTCAGCGCACATAATCCAATCATCCTCCCAACAGTCCCTGATCCATGTGAGTCTTACTGACAGATCGATCACTGGTAAGCATTTCAATTAGTAGTTATTGTCAAAAAATAAAAATAAAAGAACTTACACATTGCTATAACATACGAGTCTGTCAGGTCCATGTGAACGTAGTATGATTTAGCCCAGTCCAAGCTGACATTGATAGAGGGATGAAGTCAGGGAATTCTTGTAGCCAGGGATTCCCATGCCGTCATGAAAAGCTCGAAGCAGGGAACCACACTACCCAACCGGGGCATGCACTCAGAAGACATGCACTGCTGCACTCTATGAGGTACCTGTAATTTAGTAGCGAACAGAATTAAAATTGAAGATAATGAAGGGTGGATGTTGTATATGTACATCTAGAATCTTTTCAAGGTCTTCGAGAACTTGCCAATCTGAGTCAGTCATCTTATGACCAGAAATGTCCTGCTGATTAGGCATGCTAAGGAAGAAGTCTATGGCCTGACACAAGAATGTATAGCATGAGTGAAAATAACAAGTATTAGACTTACTGGATGCATTGCTCACAAGCGATTGATCATGAAATACATTGAGTCCCATCTCATGCAGACATCATGAAGCAGTTCGACCTCAGGAACAGTTACCAGCTTATTCGAAGGGGATTTGAACCATTGCTTGGCATTTCCGGTTTTGACGACCTCCATGAATTTATCGTGACGCAGTCCAGATACTTGGATCGCTTTGATGGCAGACCAGCCCAGCGCAACTGGGTTTCTTGTGATAGCTGCAAGGTAAGTTTTTTTGTCCATCACAAGGCCATCAATTGTTGCATCCCATGCCCATGAGACTTCTTGCGCAGCAACAATGGAGTTTGTGAAATGATCAGTGACGTGCTGTACACATATATTCATAATGTGGGGGAAACACATGACCCACCTGTCAAGTGGGTCAAAAGTGATGTCGTGTTGTTCCAGCAGTTTGGAAAGTTCTTCCATACACATTGCATTGTTGCCTGCATTGTCCATGGTGAAATGTCTGACCTAAATTAATATAAGCGAAAGTCAGTATTTGAACAGGTCACCACACCTTCACAGTGATATCTGCACGATCAAGTAAATACAACATTGTCTTTGCTAGGTACTTTCTGGTGTGATTCCCTTTGATCCAGCGAAATGTGATCAGCACTGCCTTCAGCTCAAGCACTGCCTTCAGCTCAAGCACTCCCAACTTCTGGTTCTCTGCAATCCAATGAGCTGACATTGCTAAATATGCGCCTAGAGCCTGTGCCGACCAGATGTCAGCAGTGAATAAGATTGTCCCAACTGCATTCTAAGTATGATGAGAATCTGTAGATTATGGAGATAAAAAAATATGTACAGCCATATCATCTTTCAGAGTCACAAAATACTCTTGCCAGGCCTTGATTATTTCTGCATGGATCTTGGTACGGTGAGGAATATCTTTATCTCAAAGTTCTTGGCAGAGAAGTAAAAGGAGGCATCAAAATTCAGGACACTCAATAATGTTGATGGACTGTTGACTGTTGTCAGTAAGAAATAATGAAATTGTGCAAGGGCTTGCCTGATCATCAGCAACAATGAAAGATACAAGGTGTTGAAGGAAGGTGGTGTGCATGAACTCTGGGATCGAACCTCTATCACAGGGGCCAGCTAAGGTAGTACTACTGGCTCCAGCAGTGCGCTTGGGAAGGTTAGATAGTTTGGTGCCTCCCTTGACAACTTTACACATTTCAGCTAGTGTGTATCCCATTTCAAAGGCCAGTTTGATGCTGATGACGAAGATGGACCACCCACATTCTTCTGTCAGAATGAGATAGAGGAGCAAATGAAACCTCTCAACGTGTCCACACAATGGTGTATTCCCAGTATTGCTCGAGTATTCCCATTTTCGTTTTCCATGGCTCCCATCCCATGTAGCTGGATCTGGCTTTCGCTCGGCCCTAGAAATGTGAATAGTTAGTTAGATGAATCAATAGTGTACACTAGCAAAGACTTACTCGCACATGACACAAATAGTGTCTTTGTCCTTTTGCTTTTGAAAGAAATAGTTAATGTCATTGGATGTTGCAGTTTTTTGAGATGCCTGCATTTGAAGGAGAGGATCTGGTGGTGCATCAAAGTCCAAAGGTACACTGGCAGGTGCCAGCCCTTTCTTTGTCTTCTTGTTGGCTTTATGTACTGGAGGTGCTGGGTCAGTGTCATCACTGGATCCAGATACATCAAGGTTAAATGATTCTGAGTCATCAGCCTGGTTGATGTTGATGTCGAGTGTGGGTGCATCCCAAGATGCAGGTGGCACCAATGTGGGCTTAGGTACAATGCTGGGCACTGGGTGCCATTCCCTATGAGGACAATGCATGCAATGAAGTGAAGGCTCTGAAGAGTGCTATAAGCTTTAACTCCAGAACTTCAGTTTATATACAAGCATAGTAGTATTGAAGAGAATACATTCAACAAAACAACATGATTCATTATACATGAGAAAGTACGTGAAAGCTTGAATACATGAGCTAGGGAAAGCGGATATAAAATGATAGATGAATGAGGCATGGATCAATGGACATCACCCAAGAGGCTTGGATCGCACACCTGTGCAAGGCTATGAATCAGATATTAATTGTCTTTGAGAAAAGGAGAACTTACACTCAAACATGCGCCTTCAGTTGCCCACACTGCAGTTACTAATGATGCCTTGATCTCCTTCCACCTGATCACCTTTGCAGGTGGAGTCCATTGATGTACATCATCATGGTCACCTTCTGGATCAAGTAAGACAAGGTGGTGGAGTATTACGTCTCATATCTTTGCTACACCTCAACCAATCATTGCATCCATATCTTTGGTGTTCTCAATGGGGAACAGACTCTGCAAGTGCATGCTCAGGCAAGGTGAAAATGTGAACAAGTCATCACTCACCCCTTTAGAATACATGGAAGGGTCATCATTCTCAAGATTGATTGCACTGTCTTCTGGTGCAATCCATGTATGAAACTCAATCTTCGAGAGTTCAACCCAGCTGTGCCCCTCAGATATGACAGGGCCAAACTGGTTGGATTGCATCCTCAGGGGCGTCCACTCTTCAAAAGACATCACTGGTTTCAATCGCAAATGCTGTGCAATCTCACTGCCTGGGTCCAGATTAGCATATCAGTGTGCTTTGATCATGTTGATGAGTGAAGCCAATAGGATCCCACTTTCATTAGTGATGATGCGACGGATCTTGTCTTGACCCACACTTTCCATCTGGGACAAACAGTTCTCCAAAATCCAGAGGGAGATAGACTTGTTCAGTACCCCAATATCAATGAATGGCATGCAGATGATGTGAATATCAGGGTCTGCATGGATACTGTCACCTGAAAAGCAGCTGTTTGCATGCACATGGACTTGGACAAGCACATTGTCATGGCCGATTGATGTAATAGCCGTTTGAAAAGCAAAGTTTATTTGTGTGATGGGTTGCTCAGTAAGCCTGGCTTGGCAGTGTCACTATGAACGTCTCCAAGTCTGGGTGATAGACAAATCTAGGAAATTGTGTTAGGTATAGCAAGATATTATATCAACACACCCACCTTCCTTGAGTCTCATCATCTTCGTCAATGAACTGCATGATGTATGCATGTTCATCATCTGTGATTCTGGTGAATATGGTTTCCTCCTCCTGTATGATGTGTCATTAATCAGGAGTCTGAACACCATTTCACTAAATTGACTCACCCGATCATCACCTTGGATGATTTCTAGAAGATTCTTGCATTTAGCTACATACGTAAAAGTCAGTGGAGAAAACAGAACAATGATGTGGTCCCCTACCCAATTGTTCCTCGTCATCATAGATGGTCTGATTTGCTAGGGGTGACTTGGGGGCAGATATGACAGTTTCAGGACTAGGTAAATGACCATTGTCAGGTGCAGGTGGTGCAGAAATAATATTGTTTTTGACTGCCAGTGGTGGTACAACGCTCTGTGGTATTGTTGATGGAGTTCTTGTATGGCTAGAGCTGGGGGGAGAGACTGAACTTGATAGTAAGGGACTGTGATAATTAACATGGCTTGATAGTATAAATTGCAATGGGCGATGGTGATTCCTAGCATCTCCTCCATACAGAGATGTCATGATATGTACATGAGTTTCTATGTAGCCAGCTCGCAAGCCAGAGCTGCAGCTCAAGCTGCCACATGTGGGGCCAGCTTTTTCCCAGGCTTGGCTTTGTCAGGCTCAGCTGTAGCTGGTAACAGTCTTTGGCCAGGAACTGGCAAAAGCTGGAGCTACGGCAACACTATTACAGGGTGTGCTCAGCGTGACATCCAGCACTTAATCATTGCAGTTAGTGCAGATGTGGTTCCTAGTGCTGTGATCACTGTCATCCAAGCTCTAATGGACTTCTGTTATCTCATACAGTCACCTCAAATTGTCAATGTTGATGTCAAGTGCCTTTCTGCAGCTCTCAAAGCATTTCATGCCAACAAAGATTCAATTTTAGTTGGTGCATTTTGGTGTGGTCAGCATGGTGCAGTTATTGATAACTGGTATATCCTGAAGATTGAGCTTATGCAGAGCTAGTTCCAAGTATCTGAAACAGTGGAGTTATCATACAGTGGACTGCTGACACTACAGAACATGCACACATCATCAAAATCAAGGATCCCACATGCTTGAGCAACAACCATGACTATGATTCATGGGTCTGTCAACATCTGGACTGCGCTGACAAATGCTGTTGCTCTGAACTCACCATAAATCTGCTAGACAATATGCCAGGCTCAAAGCAACAGGTTGACACAGATCATGGTGATGCTGTTGATGATGACATTGATTTTGATGTTGACAACAATCATGACACCTCAGTAGAGCTTCTTGCAACCATTGGATGTCCCAGCCATTTACATTCTATCACCAATCAATTTGCAATTGCAAAGCTCCTCCAGTACAGGGAGGTGGGAACAGTCTCTGTACCATTGTGCTTATTCTCTGTCAGACACACATCATTTCATCTCGCCTATGCCCCATCCATCAGAAACATTTCTGTTGATGACACTGCTCTCAAGTTTGGCCTTCCTGACCTATGACCAGTCATTACTGACTTTCTCAGTCATGAAGCTGCTCATGGGCATGATTTTGTTTACACCATTGGGGGGACTGGGAAAGCTAAACTTACTACTCCACTTCCATTTGAAAAGCTCCAAGTCTGGTTCAAGCTTCAATTGTAGGATACTGATTTTCATGACATTAGTATCATATGGCCTGCCCAGATTTTGAATTGTTCACCACCTTCTGACATCTGGACCTGTGGCTGGTATGATCTGATTGTTGTTAACAATGATGTGAAATGCACATGGCCCATTGATGGTCTTCATGGTACATTCTGCTCTTCTTCCATGCTTTCTATTTTCATTATCAAATACTAGGGCATACTGTTGGTGAAATAAGGCTTATTATGTGTCCTGTTGGCAAGGCTGGTACAAATTGGTCATGGAAGGACCATTTCCTTGCCTATGTTTATTGCTTTGACTTCATTCTGCAAGATAGAAGTGATCATGAGCTGAGTATACAACTGCACATACTCAAATGAGCAATGCATTCAAATGATACTTGAGTGAGTGATATTGTACCAGTCACACAGCTTAGGGCACCTGTCAATCTTGTATCTTGTTATGGTGCAAGTGCAGACCATTGTCTCACCCCATATAACAGTATGGAACATTCTTCAGAATTCTGGCTTAATAAATACTGGGATAAAAACACATTCCTCCCACTTCCCATGTACTAGCTTTTGCAGATAGCTGTATCAGTTTTTTCACTTCACACTATTTTCAGTATTAATCACTATTGGCTAGAAGTCATTTTATAATTAGTTCACCTGAAACACTGAGCTTCATTGGCACTATGCAGTGCATGATAAACATTTAAATTCATCTCCAGTGGTCCCACCATTGTCATAATTAGTGTAAATGTCCCAAAATGGCTTTCTTTTTCAGGACCATTGACAACAAAATCAAACTTTTTTCCCTATTGTCCATCCCTGACATCAGTGATATTCATGCCATGAATAAAATCACCTCTGACAGACTCAATCATTTGGTTACACATGAGGATCCACCAGAGGCATCACAACTGCTAGGACATTTGCTGTCTCACATCTTCTAGCCTTTCAAAATCCCTCTCCCTGATGTATCTGACCTCAAAATTTCCTTTAGAAAAATAATTTATCCCAATGAACACATCAGATTACAATACCAGGATTTATCACCAGATTCCCTAGTGCCACTGTACAACATTGCAACTCACACTTGGAACTGGGATCTTCCAGTTAACCCTCCTGGAAATGAGTCAGACTCAAATACTGGGAGTGCCACTTACAAAGAAATTATCACATCCTTTATGAACACTCTTGCTAGCTGCTTATCAGCATTATAACCCCTGCTTGAATGCAAGTGCTATGCAACTCATACATGGAATGCAGCCAGTGCTCACAAGGTGTTGCCTAGCAGCAACATAAAGTATAAACCTGATCTTGTCCTTGCTGATGATATCACAACAAGATGGGGAAACATCAGGGTATCTGGTGAGCTAACACACAGTCCTTACAAGCCTGCAATGTGACTTGGGAAGGCTGCAGACACCCACACCTACTTTATGATGAGTGAACAGCCCTGGAGGCACTTTGCCCTCATCTTATCATTCACCGATGCATATCACTATCTCAGAGTCCTCATGTATGATCACTCTGGTGGAGCTGTATCTACTTGCTTCAATATCTACCAGCAACCAGATCTACTCCCTCATATTATTGCTGCTATCATTTTTGGCAGTCTAGAATATGTTGGGTATGATTCAACAGTTTCCTTCATGAAACATGTTTCACCACCTCTTTCCATGGACATTCATGTCTATTATCCAATCAAGAATATTCCCACATGATGTAGCAGTTCAGCAGACCCTGCTACTTCCACCTCTGAATCTCTTACTAAGCTTTTTGTTTCTGAAAGCCTATCATCTGATGATCATCTTGAGTCTATAGTCTCTGACTCTGAGGAATGCTCAAGTAAGGACTTGCTTGAAGGGAGCTCAAATGATATGACTACTCAGTCATTTGCACATGAAGAATTTCCCCCATCTCCCTCTCACACACAACCTACTATGGTATCTAGTGCCCCCCTTCTTAGCCTCACATCCCAAATGCTCCAGGACTTGACAGAGAGTATATGTTCTGTCATGCCCCATCCTTCCTAATTTCCTTATTCTGTACACTCATCTGAACCTCATGGCAAGATCTGTGTAGGGGATAACATATATACTATCAAGAGATTTCTCTTTGTAAGTTAGGGCCTTGTTGGTTATGGGACTATCTGCTATCTTGCCAGTTTGAATAAAGAGGACTACATTGTGAAGGACCATTGGGTTCTCAGCAAGCAGGATGACATCTTCTTGAATGAGACCAATATGCTAAAATTGATGCATAGTATCCCTGGCATTCCAGAACTGGTAGATTATTAGCTTGTCACAATATCAGAGGGTGAGGTTGACAACACTCAAAGTTATTGCAAAAGAGAATGCTGGAGTATACTATAGCAATGCTGAAGAAGTCTGCCACTGTTCTCAATAGTATGTCCAACTTGAAACATGCTGCTTCAATATCTTTGCAGCCTGTGGGCCTAGGAATGCTAAAGTGGAAGAAATTGGATGATATCTGAGTCAGGCTAGCAAATATTTTTTTTTAATCAATATGTGTCATTGTGGTAGTGTTGGAGGTAGAAATATTTTAGGGTGAGTTCTGCCAAAAAAAATGACAGAACAGCAATTGACAGAAATGTTTTGCATGTTTTTGCCTGTTTCTAGAGTGGTTCAAGATGGCAGCAAAAATGATCTAAGCTATTGCATAGGTGCTACACCCTCCAATGACAATAGTGTGTCAATGTTCCAGACTGCTTCCATGCCATATAACCCATGGCCAACCACATCAATTTCCTCAATAAATCCTGCAGGTGTAATTCCTTTATCAACCTTTTCCAGCTCATTCTAATCAATAACACCTTTGTTAAAAATATCTGGGACTTCACAAGTGCCTTCAAGTTCTTGCAAGCCATGGCATGAATCCAGCATCTCATTTTTGAACCTGCTGAATTCTTTGAGCAGCCCTTCATCTGTTATCGACTCTGTGCCTGCAAAAAATTCATTGTCCAAGTTGTGAGAGTCACAAGTGAGTGGAGGCACCCATGCAAAAGACCTTTGAAGTTCATTTGCTAAGGCTATGTCAAGTCTATACTCTGGTTGAGTATGCATATGGGTGTGTTTGCAACATGTTGGCTTACCAGCTTTGTGATCTACCTCGTGCAAGAAATTTGCATAGCTTGTTCAGAGTTTGCTAAGAGACTTGAAAGTCTGAACTGATAGGTTACAGCACTTCACAGATTGTACCCTACCCAGGCCCAAGAAATAACGCTCGACATCAGCAGCATGAGGTGTGATCAAGTGGATTATGATTGTGAATGCCTTCAATGGACAGTGCTCAGCATTGACTGGGAGGGTTTCCCATCAATTGAGTGTATCAGCTTGTCCAACAGTAGTTGCATTTGCAAAAATAATGATTGGATGAATTTGGGACTTTTTGCTGTTGGACAAGGTGGTTGGTGATGATTTTTTGAGTGGGGCAGCCCTTGGACTTTTTTGATAACATTCTGGTATGCAGAGAGGCTCATATACACTTTTTTGAACAACAATCATATGCTATTTACTTGTAGTACCAATAAGATTCACATTGATTTCTGCTGACTTCTACCCAAGGCCCTTGACCTACTGCTGGCAATTGTCATTGGCAGAATGGCAGACTTCTGCCTACAACACTACATTGTGGTACTATCTCTTACATTGACTCATGATATGTATCACATATTTCCAGAAAACTTTCATTGCTATCTGTCACCCATACTACTACTGACATGTTATTTGTCTTGCATCTGATGGACTCATTTTGCTTATATCATATGTTGACTCAAATATTTGTATGACATCTGAACTTTCTTTCATGCCTCACCACTCATAAACCATGTAGCAGTACAACTGCACATTGACTCAAAGGTGCAAACATTATCTCACTAACAAAGGCATGGTCTTTCATTATCTCCATCAGCAATGCATCCTGCATACAATTGAGGCAAATACACCACATGTTTACAGTAGCACTCAAAGAAGTATAATTTTTCTCAAGGCTGCTTGAATCTTTCTACCAAGATGGGTATATAATGGTGAGTCTGATCAATTTTGTTTTTTGTCTTGCTGCTCTCTGTATTGCATCATGTCTCCTTATACAGTAGCCAGTCCTAGAAAGAAAAGGTCCAAACACAAAGCTTCTGATACTTCAAAGGCTACTTTACCAAGGAGGCATCATGCTACAAACCTCTCCAAAATTCCCAGCATGCTGCTCATGTCTCTCAGTCTCACTAAAGTTGATGTTACAGATACTGCTCCTTAATATTCCAGCCATCCTAATGCAGGAATAGGGGGTAGGAACACCCAGCTAGAGAAGATTGGGGTAGTTTTAGAGTCTTGGTCCTGGAACCAGAAACCTAGGGGTGCTACATCTCTTAGCACACTTGACCCCATGAATCCTCAGGCTCCAGAACTACCTCATAAAGGCTGGAAGAGTCATCCAAAGATATAACACAACTTTTGTTATAGATAGTGCTGATTGTGCATTTAGGTGCAGCCTCCACCATATAGTCCTAAGTCCATGAACCTTAATGTCAGTACTCTAGTTCCCAGCTTTTCATCACAGAAAAGCAGTGGGAGGTTTGGATTTGTAGCTTCAACCACCATACCTATTATTCCTCCTGGTGTGGAGCCTAGTCCTCAAGCCTCTAATGACTCATATCTCATTATGGGAATGACAGTTACCAAACAACACAATATGAACACTCTCATTGATTATGCTTGGAGTTTCCAATGTCCACTTACTGCTACCTTGTTAGAGCATAACCTGGATCCAGTCCTATGCAAGGAGGATGATATTAGCTAAACACTTTGTGCAAGACTGGTAGGATCCAACCCAGAGGACAGTGAATCCAGCAGTAGTGCTACTGATATAGATAACATTGATGATGCAAAAGATGAAGAAGATGGAGATGAAAGAGATAATAATGAATCACAGCAGTTTGGTTGGAGGGAGGCTTGTTGGCAGCACAAAGAACATCCAGGTAAGAATTTTATGTTCAAAGTACCTTCACTGACTGAGTCTTATATTTATAGGATTTTCAGCTGAAGAACTACCTACTCAGGCTCAAATTGCTCACCCTCTCACACTAGATTTCAAATTCCAATACTCACACAATGAAGATGATAACACTTCCTGGATAGATCTCAATAACACCAACCAGGTATGACTTTCATTACTCATTTAGATTATACTTACAGTCTCTTGCCTTCTAAGTCTCTAGGCACCTTACCAGGAGTACAGATGGAACAATTGGGCCTTCAGGTGAGGGTGCAAATTTGTTTTAGATCAAACTCATGGTTCTTTCTTGTAGACTACTACCTGGAACTTCCCCAATAATATATTGAAGTGCCATCATGATAAAAGTGGTCAGCCCTGCCTTCCTAACCCTGAATTGCTGCAGCTGCTGAATCAAGTGGTGGAGTTGGTCAACACTGGGAGTCTGTTAAGAACCAATAAATCCAAGGGATTTGAAAGTTGGCTGAGACCTGACCAACTGGCTTGGTATGGGCCATGCTGGAAAAGTTTCCTCGAGGTTCAAGGAGAGTGTTGTGCTTAGCATGCCCTGGAAAACCCTTTTCCACCTTTAGTCAAGGGGATGACAGGAACCATCTCTGAGGTTCTAGTTTCATTTTTGGTTACATGGGACAAGTGTGGTAGATAATTTGAGGCTGGTATGTGCTTGTTTTTTTGCTGAACTAATCCATTTCATACCTTGGTGCAGGGGTTTGGGCAGAGTAGCAATACAATATGACATGATTGGTATGTGGATTATTTATGTTTATGCTGATGCCTCAATGAGTTTGAGAGTATGCAAACACAGGTGCTGGTTGTGGTTGCTTTCACCAAAAAGTTGGATCAGCTGGCCTTTGGCTCACAGTCAGTGGATGGCTTCATTGTTTGAAATGTTGAATGCACCCTCTAAGATTGTCAAATCTGGGTCTTGGCTTTTCAGGAAAAGGGTGTTAGAAGTGGAGCATGACAAAGTGTACTAGTAAGTCCACTTGCAGTGAGGATGATAATATGAGCTCACTTTTTTCTTCTGCCTGCTTCTGTCATATGCCACTCCAGACCCTCAACTCTAAATCCACTTCTCTGGATATCCGGATCTGAGATCTGGATCTCCAATGATCTGATCTATCTTTATCTTCCTTCCAGAATCCAAACCCTATATCAGCGCCCAACCCCATCTAGACTTCCCCTGTCTCTGGACTCCAGTTAACTATGTTTTCCTTCTGATTATTGATCCATTACATCCATTTCATTTCCAATATGCATTATTGGTGATCTGTCTTACTTACTAACAGACTTTGCATATGCTTTGTACATAGCCTTTGTGTTTGCTGACTGATTCCTATATGATACCTACAGTATATAGACCTCCTGTAACTCTCGGAAATACTTCAGTTTGAATATTATCTTAGTTCCTGCTCATTCCTGTGTCCTCCAGACTCAAGCCAAGTCTCTTGTCATATTGTGAGTCTTAGGATTGTATCCTAGACTACATCTCTGGCTCTACCTTAGGGTAGTCTATCCCCTGTTAGTTTCTAGTCCAGACTTCATCCAGATTAGCCTTATCTGCTTGTCCAAGTAACATCTGGATGTCCATCGGATTTATCTCATGTTTCAGATCCAGACGTCTGTTATCCACCCTAGTCAAATCCCAGAAACTCCAGATGACTATTCTAACCCCTGGAAATTAAGGGCACATACTTGGGAAAGAGGCACAGTGTATGAGCTGAGGCCAAGCCCTTGTGATCTGACTCCCTTGAGCACATGACCTTAACAGCTTCTAGCTAGTACAGTGTCCCTCTGTCAGCTCTTTTTTTCTGTATCCTTGTGAGCTCACCATTCTTCTTTTTCATGTATTCAAGACTTGAATTTGTAGTACCATGTCACAGTTGTCCTCATTTGCAAAGGACTCTGAAATAACTACTGAGTATATCAACAAAATTTAACTCAGGAAAAAGCAATAGCAACTACTAGTAGTCATGGAATCATGATGTATCTATTTTTTTGTGATGGCACCTTTGAATGATATGAGGGCTACCTTTCCATTACCTACAGTATACAACAAAACTGTTGTAATGTTTGTGTGAGATTGATTACTTTGGCTATATCATCACAGAGATAGCAGCTATGAAAATGTGAATGAGATCAATATTGTAGCCCTATATCCAGGCTATAACAGTTGTACTACATTGGAGATGTGGAAATATTTTCTTAAAAGGATATAAGCAATTTACTACATGGTATGCATTGCAATAGTTTTGTTGCCGATATTTTTAAATATCAAAATCTATCAAAAGATAGCCACCTAGTGGGAATATGATCATCACACTGGCTTGGGGGAAGAGGACACTATTTCCCTGTAGGCTAGGGCTTGGTCTATGTGGGTGAGTCTTGCACCTTGTATATCAAAGCTTGGATGGATGGATGTGTCTAATGGGTTGCTAATGTTTCACTTCACTCCCATACCTGCAAGTCTGTCAGCTTCTTCATTTCCTTTATTTCTATTGTGACCTTTCACCCATCTGAAGGTTATTGGAGCTCATCTGGTCCTCAGGTTGTAGGCTGTTGCTTGGAAGAGGTGTTAAGAACCATGTTGCTCAAGGGAGAGAGAGACTGACTCAGAGGGGCTTGGCCTCAGCTCGTACGCTGTGCCCCTTACCCGAGTATGTGCCCTTCATTTCATATGAGGTCTGATGATGGTCTGAGGAAGTCCGGAGGACTTCCAGAGGCTGGCTACTCTGCTGGAGAGCACTAGAGGACTTCAGGAGGAGCGTGGGAGAGTTCCGGAGGAACGCAGGAAGTGCTCAGGAGAGTTCCCACTGCAAGGTAATACTTCTACAGGAAACAGGATGAAGGACTGGAGGACTGGAGGGCAGGAGGACAGGAGGACAGGAGGACTGGAGGACTGGAGGGCAGGAGGACAGGAGGACTGGAGGACTGGAGGACTGGAGGGCAGGAGGACAGGAGGACAGGAGGACAGGAGGACAGGAGGACAGGAGGACAGGAGGACAGGAGGACAGGAGGACAGGAGGACAGGAGGACAGGAGGACAGGAGGACAGGAGGACAGGAGGACAGGATGTCTGAAGGTACAGAGGGCAGAACATCTGAAGGTACGGAGGGCGGAACATCTGAAGGAACAGGATGCCTGGAGGTACGAGGGACAGGAGGTCTGGAAGGAATAGGGGCTACAGCAGACGAAGTCCAATGTAGAAACAAACAGAGGTAGACTACCCTAAGGTAGAGTTGGAGAGACAGGGATTGGACCTAAGTCTGGAAAGAGGGAAAGTGCTGGAAAGGCGGAGCTCTGGCCTAGGGAATCAACCCCTAGGCCTGATGGGTAGGACAGACTTAGGTGGACCAAAGTCTGAGAGAGGATTGGGCAAGTCTAAGTTGATATTCAGACTAGGGAACTACAGGAGTATCTACAGGGGTTATATACTGAACAATATCTGAGGGGATCAGTAAGCAAAGGAGCAAGGCTATGTATGAGCATGTGGAAACACATTAGTAAGTAAGTCGGAACATAAGTAAATGAACTTGGAGATGAGGACTCGTACAAGGATCAATAAGCAAGATGGAACAAGAGGTAACCGAAAGCCGGAAGGCAGAGAATGCCTAAATGGGGATAGGCACAGGATATCAGACAGAGGGTGGGAATAGGTCCAGCATTAATATCCAGAGGTCTGGAGATCTGGGGATCTGGAAGACAAGGTGGATACAGGACTGGAATACAAAAAGGTGGATATAGTCTGGAATCCGAGATGAGGTGAAGTCTGGATGTCTTGCTGGATGGAGTGTGCATAGGGTGGACAGGATAGGGTTGTACGGATCAGGCTAGCAGTGAGGATCCGGAGGTCCAGAGCTCAGGGGTAAATCAGGAGTGTAGTCAATCCTGCTGAGGTGTGGAGCACAGTGGGAGGGGATCTGGGAATGAGCTGGATATGAAGTGGGGTCCAGATGTAGGCTCGGAAGGCGTGGGAATATGATGGAACATGGGTCCGGATTGTGGGATATGACAGGAGCATATCTGCTTGACCATATGTCAAATACTTGAAAAATGCGAACTGATTTATGTTTTTTGAGAGATATGTATGAATTTAACATACATCAGGAAAACACTCTGCTGCAAATTTAGACTAAGTATGTCAAACCTTCTCTAATTTATGATAATTTCAATAAAATAGACAACTTAGTGGTTTAGAGAGACTTTGTTACTGCCCCATGAGCATTCTTTTATGCATGCTAAATTAGTGATAATTAGTGATAATTATGTTCAACTTGAAGCAAACTTACAACCAAGAGTGCTTGACTATCAGTTTGAATGTTCATGCAGGCATTCAAGTTGTTTACAAGAACAAAATAGAGTTTGATTAAATGAGGGTATGCAAACATAGGTTGTGCATAATTATAGCAACCAATAAATGAGAGAGGATGGAGCATATTTATAGTGAAACCAATAAGCAGCATGTAAAGTGAGACCACAACTAGGACATCCAAAGCTACTTGTCATTGTCCATGCCATCAAGGTCAAGGAAAGTCATCACATCTCCATGTAATGCTGCAGCAGCACCATTAGAGCAGAGTTTCCTTTTGAGATAAATTAGTCAACACAGCATATTCAGAGCATAATGAACTTACTGGACAGCCTCAAAAATGTTGGCCATCAACTTGTGGAACTTGCTTGGCATGTTCTCCTCCATTTTGCTAAGAAAGTTCACATGGAATGCATAGACCTCACTAAACTGGTTCCTGGTGAAATTGAACTTGGAGCAAGATTTGCTGGACTTCCACAAGAGTGCACACATCATGCATCTTAAATATATAATGCATCTTCAACCTTGTTTCAAGGCAAAGAGTTATGAAAGTCTGAATATAAATCAGACAATCACTTGTATGGACATGTGTATTTAAAAATATATGTGGGATTTATATTACACTTTGAACCATCCAGTACTAACACTTTTTTCACACAAATTAAGATGATTAAATTGAAAGCTAGCAGTGCACCAGGTATCAATGGTATCCCCTACAAAGCCTGTAAAACACTATATGAAAAACATAAAGAGAATACAGCAGCTGACAAACCAAGTTTTGACATCATCAAAGTCTTAACTTCTGTATTCAACAACATTCAGGATCATGGGATAGAGAAAGAAAGAAACTTTGCCTTGGGCTGGATGTGCCCCTTGTACAAAAAGAAAGACTGTGGAAATAAAAAACTACTACCTTATCAAGCTACTCAACATGGACTATAAAATTCTCACTGAATGTTTAGCTATGCTACTTGTGAAAGAGATTCATACCTTAGTTCACCCAGACCAAAGCAGTTTTATACCAAAGAGATCAATCTTTGACCCAATAAGATTAACCCAAATAATGATAGTGTATGCTGACATGATGGAAGAAGATGGGATAATTGTAGCCCTAGACCAAGAGAAGGCAAATGATAAAATCAGACATGACTACCTAAATGAATCCATACAGAATTTTGGACTTCCTAACAGATTCACTAAAACAATACAAGTGCTATGCAAAAATGCCTATACTAAAGTGACCATCAATGGCTGCCTCAGTGACTCATTCCAGGTAAAGAGAGGAGTATGCCAAGGTGACCCCCTCTCCTGCCTACTTTTTGACCTGGCCATAGAACCCCTGGCATACACATTAGGAAACTCAGAAAAACTGAAAGGATACAACCCAAATCAGCCAAACCAGGCAGGAGAAATAGCTGCAGTCTTGATAGGAATACAACTGATTAGTCCTATGACCCCTGTGCTAATAATCACAAACTCAAGATACATCATTGACAGCCTCACAAAATACTTACTGGAATGGGAAAACCAAGGATAGATAGACATTGCAAACAGTGACCTCTTGTCATATCCCACAATCCGGACCCATGTTCCATCATATTCCCACGCCTTCCGAGCCTACATCTGGACCCCACTTCATATCCAGCTCATTCCCAGATCCCCTCCCACTGTGCTCCACACCTCAGCAGGATTGACTACACTCCTGATTTACCCCTGAGCTCTGGACCTCCGGATCCTCACTGCTAGCCTGATCCGTACAACCCTATCCTGTCCACCCTATGCACACTCCATCCAGCAAGACATCCAGACTTCACCTCATCTCGGATTCCAGACTATATCCACCTTTTTGTATTCCAGTCCTGTATCCACCTTGTCTTCTGGATCCCCAGATCTCCGGACCTCCAGATATTAACTCTGGACCTATCCCCACCCTCTGTCCGATATCCTGTGCCTATCCCCATTTAGGCATCTCTACCTTTCCGGCTTTCAGTTACCTCTTGTTCCATCTTGCTTATTGATCCTTGTATGAGTCCTCATCTCCGAGTTCATTTACTTATGTTCCATCTTACTTACTAATGTGTTTCCACATGCTCATACATAGCCTTGCTCCTTTGCTTACTGATCCCCTCAGATATTGTTCAGTATATAACCCCTGTAGATACTCCTGTAGTTCCCCAGTTTGAATATCACCTTAGACTTGCCCAGTCTTCTTCTGGACTTCAGTCCATCTGAGTTTGTCCTTTTCTGTAAGGCCTAGGGATGGGTTCCCTAGGCCGGAATTCCAGACCTTCGGATTTGTCCCCTATGTCTCTGTCCCAAGTCTAGGGATTGCTTCCCTAGGCTAGAGTCTTGCCTTTCTGGCACTTACCCTCTTTCTGGACTTAGGTCCACTTCCTGTCCCTCCGACTCTACCTTAGGGTAGTCTACCTCTGTTTGCTTCTACATCGGACTTCATCCGATGTAGCCCCTATTCCTTCCGGACCTCCGGACCTCCTGTCTTCTGTACCTCTGGACACCCTGTCCCTCATACCTCCGGGCATCCTGTCCTTTGGATGTTCCGCCCTCCATACCTTTGGACGTTCCACCCTCCATACCTTTGGACGTTCCGCCCTCCATACCTTCGGACATTCCATCTTCCATACTTCCGGACCTCCTGTCCTCTGTACTCTGGACCTCCAGACATCCTGTCCTCCATACTCCAGACCTCCAGACATCCTGTCCTCTGGACCTCCTATCTGTCCATCCTGTTTTCCTGTAGAAGTATTACCTTGCAGCAGGAACTCTCCTGAGCATTTCCTGCATCCCTCCGGAACTCTCCCATGCTCCTCCGGACATTTCCCGCGCTCCTCCGGAAGTCCTCCTGCACTCTCCACCAGAGTAGCCAGCCTCCAGAAGTCCTCCGGACTTCATTGGACCATCATCAGACTTCCTCTGAAATGAAGGGCACATACTTGGGTAAGGGGCACAGCGTACGAGCTGAGGCCAAGCCCCTCTGAGTCAGTCTCTCTCTCCTTTGAGCATGGTTCTTAACAGCTCCCTACAATGATGTTGTATGTATGTACCACATGTTAGAAGCTCAGGAAATAGGACCATTCCTTATAGTACTGTAACCTTGTCTTCCTCAAGGACATGTTACAGTTATGGTTACCCCCTATCTCTTTTCTCTTATCTTCACTCGTGTATTACATCATGACCGCACTTGACTGTGCCATCACTAGGCTAACGTCCTTCTATATCTGTATTACAGCATGATCGCCATACGCCGTCACTAGCTGACTCATATCTCTTACCTCTGACTCACCCATGACGTCACTAGCTGACTCATATCTCTTACCTCTGACTCACCCATGACGTCACCAGCTGACTCATGTTTCTTATCTCTGACTCGACTGATGACATATGTGTACCTGCCCTAAACATACCTACGTCTATATAAACCCAGTCATGTACCTAGATAAACTTCACTTTAATTTACTAGGTTTTACCTGCATTATCCTTCGCTTAGGACCCCCAATCCTAAGTCGTCTGATATCGATATTCAAGCCAAAGACACTCTCTTTGACTTGTCTTAAGAACCTTACATTTGTGAGGACACAATCCGGCTTTAGGCGTACTCTTATCGAGTACCTATCATCACACCCATCCTAGTCGACCTACAGTTCGCCATAACAGGACACACTGAAAGAAGTGTTTCGCATTTTTGAGTGTTTAAGTTTATAGGCTTCAAAATATAATTTCTAACATCTCTTCATTAGTATACACCATACATGAGGAGCATAGGTCCATAGGGTCAGCCCCTGGGGTTGTATATATTTATATCCTCCTGGTGGTTCACCCCCTGAGAATTTTTTTCCTGCAGCTCCAGCCCTCCAGGATGGGAGGTGGGCTGTTACTATGCATATATATAATATATTGATTATATAGATATACCAGGACAATATCAGAATCCTTGTCTACAAACCAAAGTCTCCTCCTGCCTACACTGTACCATATTTTCGCATTTCTGAGGTTTTTCAGTACATTATTATTTGATAGACTACACAATCTGTTCATATATACCTTATGGCACATATATAAAGCCTTCCCATGGCCATGATCAGGTAGAAATGTGTCAGAGTAATGATATCAAGCACATATCTCTTATTCTCACTGATAAGAATTCTCAGACATGAATATAGTGAAATATTATAATCAGACTATCAAAGGGTATACTATATATACTGCCCAATACAATCCTCAACTACTAGAAGGATCCATGAATAATTGACAGCAGGGGAATCCAATAGATAAGAAAAAGGTCATGGGAAAGTCAAAAGTCCAAACATTGAAAAGGTGCTTGTGTACCAACAGTTTATGCATGGGTGGTCTCACCATAATAATGCAACAAATTGAGATTACAATACTTCCACATCACCTTCAGCCTTGTTCAGTAACTGTCATATAAGCAAAATTTGCAAAATATGAGTTTTGGTATGTGGTGCCTGCACATTGGCATGTAAGTGGAGCTTGAACATGATCAGCAAGATCATCAACACCCAGTAGTATACACTATAGTTTGATGACTTGATCCCAACTTGAACATTACCAATTAATTAGTGTCATGGATGGGCCTGTTCAGCCCCTTCATCAGCACCTCCTTGGTCCTTTGTTTCCTCACCCCTTGATTCCACATCAACATCTCCTTGCTGCTTACCACATTCAGCTAACTCAGGGCCAGCATCTGGCACACCTGACAGTCTACAAGTGGATGTTTCATTACATGGTACTTCTTATTAGCATTCTTGTTGCTACTACCACAGGTGGTTCTACAGGCAACACAAATTCCCAGAGTCCCTGAGCCATATCACACATCTGCACTATCAGGCCATGAATGGGTCATAGAGCTCATTGTTGGTCATCCAAAATGCATCCACTGCAAGCTCAGGATGCATGTTCATGTGTTTGAGAATCTGATCAATGAGCTCCATTCCCTTGGTCATACAGATTCATGATACATCTCACTTGAAGAGCAACTTGCAATATTCCTCTACTCCTGTATTACAGGGTTAACAATTTGCCATGTTGGTGAATGCTTTCAGCACTTAAATAACACAATTTCTTGGTATGATTAGTTTGTATTAGCAAAAAATGTTAGTTCTGATGCCTTTATAGCTATTTTTGCAAGATGCTTGACATATTCACATCTTGACCATTTTATAATAAATACATATGTTTTCCTGCTGATGGTGATCCAATCCCTACCAAAATACGCATCAATCCAAAATGCTGGCTGTATTTTAAGGATGCTATAGGAGCAGTCAATGGTAGTCATATCCACATGTTCCCTCCTTCAGCTAAGTACCACATTTATCACAACTGCAAAGAATTTCTCTCCCAAAATTACCTTTTTGCATGTGATTTTGATCTGATGTTTACATATGCATTGACTGGGTGGGAAGGCTCTGCAACTGATGCATGGCTTTGGGATCAAGCACTTGAAGGTGGCTTGAAATTTCCTCCCTGTAAATATCTTCTTGTGGATGCAGGATGTCTGTCCTGTGAAGAGCTCTTGACTCCTTATCACAGTGTTCGATACCACCTCACTCAATGGGGTTGTGCCAGTGTGAGGTAGTTGTTTCACTCATGTTTTTTTGAATCAAACCAATATTATATTTTTTCAGACCAGTTAATAAAGAAGAACTCTTCAATCTTTGTCATGCCTCAGCATGAAATGTCATTGAACAAAGTTTCAGTGTCTTAAAACAATGCTTTCACATTCTCCTCTTATCCCTGGAATACAAGATTGAAATTCAAGCTCAGATTCCTGTGGCACTATGCACCCTACATAATTTTATATGGCTTCATGACCCATCCAAGGATCCTTTACCATTGATGAGTATTGTTGAAGACAATCCAAGCCATCAAGGAAATCCTGTAGCAGCTGAGAGTGGACCATATGTCCAAGCTGCTAATGCATGCTATGATTGCATTGCAGCACACATGTGGGAGGATTATGAGGCTTACTTATGTGAGATGTCAAAGAGCTAGATTCTGATCTTGATAAGGAAGATAAAGCTGAAGATGATCTTTATGATGGGTGTGAGTTTGACAATGACACTACTGCAGAATAGATCTATGTTTTGTAGCTATAATTGAAAGTTTTATGTGAGCATCAAAGCTACTTGTATAATAGAAAGAAGTACAAGGCTAGAGCTACAACTAAGCCTACAAACAAAAAAATGAGCAGGAAAAGTAGGAGCTACATGGTAGGGTTCTCTTGTTTGGCACAGATAATCAGACTCTAAAAATGCCTCACATAGCTCAGGATCATCAATGTCTAAGAATGTGTCACATGCTGCTACATTTGTCATGAACACATGCATGAGAACCACCTTATCGTCCTGCAAGATCCCTGCAGGTGACTGCATTAACTTCAGTGTGTGTGACCTATGATCAGCTACATGAGCCTCATCAGTGATGGAGGCAGGGTATGTGATGCCTGAGGCACTCACAAATACTTTGGGGCAAGGAGCAATCAATATCAGTCTGCATGACCCATGACTGAATGGAGTGACTTACTCAACAGCATGCACACAATAGACCTTAGGTCTTTTCATGACCTAGCAGTGTTAAGAACCAGTTTGCTCAAAGTGGAGAGAGGGACTGATTCTGAGGGGCTTAGCCTCAGCTTGTACACTATGCCCCTCACCTGAGTATGTGCTCTTCATTTCAGATGAGGTCTGATGATGGTCTGATGAAGTCTAGAGGACTTCTGGAGGAGTGTGGGAAATGTCCAGAGAAGCATGAGAGAGTTTGAGAGGAATGCAGGAAGTGCTCAGGAGAGTTCCCACTGCAAAGTAATATTTCTCCAGGAAATAGGATGGAAGGATAGGAGGACAGGAGGACAGGATGTCTAGAGGAATAAAAAAACAGGATATCCAAAGGTATAGAGGGCAGGAGGTTCAAAGGACAGGACACCTGAAGGTCCAGAAGGAATAGGGGCTACATTGGATAGAGTCTGATATAGAAACAAACAGAGGTAGACTACCCTAAGATAGAGTCAGAGAGACAGGGATTGGACCTAAGTCCAGAAAGAAAGTAAGTGCTGGAAAGGCAAAGCTTTGGCCTAGGGAATCAATCCCTAGGCCTGATGGATAGGATAGAACTTAGGAAGACCAAAGTCCAAGAGATGATTGGGCAAGTCTAAGTTGATATTGAAACTGAGGAAACTACAGGAGTATTTACAGGGGTTATATACTGGAGAATGTCTGAGGGGATCAGTCAGCAAAGGAGTAGGGCTATGTATGAGCATGTGGAAACATATTAGTAAGTAAGACAGAACATAACTAAATGAACTTGGAGATGAAGACTCATACAAGGATCAATCAGCAAGATGGAACAAGAAGTAACTGAGAGCCAGAAAGGCAGAGATGTCTAAATGGGGATAGGCACAGGATATCGAACAGAGGGTGGGAATACATCTGGAGATAGTTATGGTTAATATCCAGAGGTCCAGAGATCTGAGGATCTGGAAGGTGAGGTAGATACAGGACTGGGATATGATAAGGTGGATATAGTCCTGAATCTGAGACAAAGTGAAGTCCATATGTCTTGCTGGATGGAGTGTGCATAGGGTGGTACAGATCAGGCTAGCAGCAAGGATCCAGAGGTCCAGAGCTCAGGGGTAAATCCAGAGCAGAGTCGATCCTGCTGAGGTGTGAAGCACATAGCAGAAGAGGATCTAAGAATGAGTTGGATATGAAGTGGGGTCTGGACATAGACTCAGAAGGTGTGGGAATATGATGGAATGTGGGTCCGGATTGTGGGATATGACAGGCAGCAGCATTTTGCAATAGAGACTAGAACTGCTACAGTATACAATCCACTAATCTATATTAGGATCCTGTTATGACATTGCATATACAATATGATAGGGAAAGGAAAATGATAAAACCATGCTTCAGGATCTAAGTAGTGAATTTCAGACAGTCAAAACTCCAACAGAATTATCTGGTAGCCACTCAAATGCTCAGACCCAGAACCTGCTCAGCTGGTTAGGGCACTCCTGGCAGATTTCAATTCTCCCACTCACTACTTAGGCCTTGAAACCTTGTTGCAGGTTCTTTTCTCTTGCTATCATCATTTTATTTCCCAACATTAAATTTAGCTGGTAACTTTGCATAGTAGTTATAGTTGTCAATGTCAATGTCAATGTCATTGCTATTGTCTTGGTACTAGTACTTGCTCCATGAAAAAAAAAGATCCGTCTGTGTAGTTATTAACTTTGCATAGTAGTCATTCATTTTGTATGATAATAACATTAACAACAAGGTAGTCACTTTGACACTGGAACAAACTAACAACTCATATAAATAGTGCATGTCCTACTGATCACAAGAGTGAGTGAGCTTATATTTACTTGCTCAACAAGTTTGTCTAACTGAGTTTTGCATAAGCAATACGTACAATGATTATCAGTACTTTCCCTGCTACCTTGAAATGAAGGCAGAGTCACATAGGTCTTTTTAACAACCTGATTCAAATGCCAGTATACTAGTATCTGTCGATGTTAATGTATCCCCTGCCAATGCAACAGGCTGTTCAAAGTAAGTGGAATGCCATGTAAGCCCTGAAATGCAATATCATTGATATTCAACCTTCACAGAATGTCTAGCCTACAGATGCTAATTCCCTGGAATTCTTGAGGATTTCATCTCCATTACTTGCATCCCAAGAAAGTCATTCTCCATGATAAAGCAATCCATTGGGCTGATGGACAAGACAACCCTGATTCATTTCCCATAGCAGTTTATGTCACACAATGCTGGTTGCCTTCCAAAAGTGGATCAATTTCATTTCACTCACTAGGATAGGACTTTGGACAGGTGAGTTGGCCCATGATATCATTGTTAATCATTGCCTTCACAATATACTGCATCCATTTGCTCATTTATTTTTGTTTAGTTCATTGCAGTCTGCAAGTGGGTATGCCTATTGCTTAGCCAGTGAGTGGGCAACTGTCTGCTTGCAACTCACAATAAATACTTTGCATAATTCTGTGTCATTTCCCATCATCCTCTAGCTATGGAGACCACACAAAGGTGTACTCTCTCCTGTTCATATGCAATTGCTGACCTTACTGTAAGTTAAATTATTCTCTGCTGCTCCACACCTGCCTCATTCTCCTCTATTTATAGGTCCCCTCTGTGACTGCAGATCTACCACACACAATCCTCAAAGAGTGTTCAAAACACAAAGCATACACAGACATACCAGATGATTTCCTTCCTCCCAGTCCTAAGAGACATCTGCCCTTGTGTGCTTATGTGGATGCTAACCTCACCATGAGTTAAATCATTTCCCAGTCTTCCACACATGCCTCATTTCTCCTTTCAGACTTGCCCATCAACTGAAGAGCACAGTCCAGTGCCTTTCCCTTTGTACACACAGTGGCTCAAAAAAATTTCTCAATGTTTGTGACTTTTCATATAATTGCTGTATTATGAGCCAGGGCATGAGAATATGACTAAGCCATAGGGAGGTGTGGGAGCGCTCTGCTTCTAAGCTTCATGTTTGATCCCTACAGCGTGGGAATATTATGTCATCAAGTGAAGATATGGTTAATTTAATTTGGTGACTCATTGAGACACTTTTTTGACTTTCAGTTTGGCCAATACAATCTCTATAATTCTAGTACTTGGTGCTTCCTCATGTTGCTCTAATTACTTCCACCACTCTTCTATGCATACTATCTATCAATTTGAGGCATTCCTCATCAACAATCTTGCCCCTCTCTGCTGCAACTCTCTCCCACAGCTGAAACAGCCCCTATTATTATCCTTAGCTCTTCTAATCTGTATACCAGGCAGATTGCTACCAAAACTGGTCTAAGCAGGGTTACTATCATTAGGATCATAAAAAATTCATGCCAGATAAGAAAAATATCAAACTAGATTGTCCTTTCAAGCTTACAGCATACAGTGGCTCAAAAAACTGTCTGCATGTTTTGACATTTTTCACTATCTATGATATTGTGTGAGAAGGAACAAATGCCTCAAGGACATGCTCATACCACATTGTAGTATGGCTTCAGGGCTTTCATTTGAGCCCTACACCGTGGGAATCGGTGGAGATATGGTGGAGACATAAGGCTTACAAAATCATGACTCATGTGGACAGTTTTTTGAGCGCATATTAAAACTATATAAATCATCATTTATGACACCATAACAATCATGCCACCATTAAATAAATTATAAAGTGGTGTCATTATGTCATTTTAAAACCATATCTAACTATACAAACCAAAAATTTCCATATGTCATGGTTATATTCACCATGAAAGCCACCCCCCCTGCTCAAAGGGATAATATCCTCTCTCTTTCCTATTCTGGCCTCTCTGCTTGTCAAATTTCCTCTAGAACTGGAGCATCCAAGTCCACTGTGGCCAAGTTCATCAAAGAAAGTCACACAGACAAGGAAAACTTCTGTGAAGGGCATCCATCCAAGCTCACCTCTACTGATAGGAGGGCTAGTATCCAACATATCACTACAGGAAAGGCTGATAATGCTGTCCAGGTCACCTATTACATCAATTCCACCATCACATTCCCTGTCTCTTCACACACTGTGAGAAACATTCTCAAGACAGCTCATCTCAGGTCAGTAACAAGGAAGAAAAGGCTGTCCTCTCTATCACACATAAACAGAGATGACTAACCTTTGCTTTAGCCCATCAGAATTGGATTACATGGACTGGAAGCATGTTATATGATCATATAAGACCACAATAAATAGGATTGGGTCAGATGGCAAGGTATATATGTGAAAAAAGAAGGGTGCTAGTCCTCTCTGCATATGTGTGATAGAGAGGACAGCCTTTTCTTCCTTGTTACTGACCTGAGATGAGCTGTCTTGAGAATGTTTCTCACAGTGTGTGAAGAGACAGGGAATGTGATGGTGGAATTGATGTAATAGGTGACCTGGACAGCATTATCAGCCTTTCCTGTAGTGATATGTTGGATACTAGCCCTCCTATCAGTAGAGGTGAGCTTGGATGGATGCCCTTCACAGAAGTTTTCCTTGTCTGTGTGACTTTCTTTGATGAACTTGGCCACAGTGGACTTGGATGCTCCAGTTCTAGAGGAAATTTGACAAGCAGAGAGGCCAGAATAGGAAAGAGAGAGGATATTATCCCTTTGAGCAGGGGGGGTGGCTTTCATGGTGAATATAACCATGACATATGGAAATTTTTGGTTTGTATAGTTAGATATGGTTTTAAAATGACATAATGACACCACTTTATAATTTATTTAATGGTGGCATGATTGTTATGGTGTCATAAATGATGATTTATATAGTTTTAATATGCGCTCAAAAAACTGTCCACATGAGTCATGATTTTGTAAGCCTTATGTCTCCACCATATCTCCACCGATTCCCACGGTGTAGGGCTCAAATGAAAGCCCTGAAGCCATACTACAATGTGGTATGAGCATGTCCTTGAGGCATTTGTTCCTTCTCACACAATATCATAGATAGTGAAAAATGTCAAAACATGCAGACAGTTTTTTGAGCCACTGTATGTGCCCTTCATTTCATATGAGGTCCAATGATGGTCCAACAAAGTCCAGAGGACTTCTGGAGGCTGGCTATTCTGCTGGAGAGTGCTAGAGGACTTCCGGAGGAGCGTGGGAAACGTCCGGAGGAGCGTGGGAGAGTTCCGGAGGAATGCAGGAAGTGCTCAGGAGAGTTCCCACTGCAAGGTAATACTTCTACAGGAAACAGGATGGAAGGATAGGAGGTCCGAGGGTCTGGAGGATAGGAGGACAGGAGGACAGGATGATGGAGGACAGAAGGACAGGAGGACAGGAGGGCAGGATGATGGAGGACAGAAGGACAGGATGTCCAAGGGTTAGGAGGATGGAACGTCTGAAGGTATGGAGGGCGGAATGTCCGAAGGACAGGATGCCCAGAGGTACGAGAGACAGGAGGTCCGGAGGTCCGGAAGGAATAGGGGCTACATCAGATGAAGTCCGATGTAGAAGCAAACAGAGGTAGACTACCCGAAGGTAGAGTCGGAGAGACAGGAAGTGGACCAAGGTCTGGAAAGAGGGAAAGTGCCAGAAAGGCAGAGCTCCGGCCTAGGGAATCAATCCCTAGGCCTGATGGGTAGGACAGACTTAGGTGGACCAAAGTCCAAGAGAGGATTGTGCAAGTCTAAGTTGATATTCAAACTGAGGAACTACAGGAGTATCTACAGGGGTTATATACTGAACAATATCTGAGGGGATCAGTAAGCAAAGGAGCAAGGCTATGTACGAGCATGTGGAAACACATTAGTAAGTAAGATGGAACATAAGTAAATGAACTCGGAGATGAGGACTCATACAAGGATCAATAAGCAAGATGGAACAAGAGGTAACTGAAAGCCAGAAGGCAGAGAATGCCTAAATGGGGATAGGCGCAGGATATCGGACAGAGGGTGGGGATAGGTCCAGAGTTAATATCTGGAGGTCCAGAGATCTGGGGATCCGGAAGACAAGGTGGATACAGGACTGGGATATGAGAAGGTGGATAGAGTCCAGAATCTGAGACAAGGTGAAGTCTGAATGTCTTGCTGGATGGAGTGTACATAGGGTGGATGGGACAGGGGGTTATGGTTCAGGCTAGCAGTGGAGATCCGATGGTCTGGAGCTCAGGGGTAAATCCAGAGCATAGTCGATCCTGCTGAGGTGTGGAGCACACAGCGGAAGGGGATCTGGGAATGAGTTGGATATGAAGTGTGGTCCGGACATAGGCTCAGAAGGCGTGGGAATATGATGGAACGTGGGTCTGGATTGTGGGATATGACAGATAGAAGGTCCAAAGGTCCAGAGGACAGGAGGACAGGGGGACAGGAGGATAGGATGTCCAAAGGTATGGAGGGCAGGGTGTCTGAAGGACAGGAGGATAGGGCATCCAAAGGTATGGAAGGAATAGGGGCTACATCAGACTTTGTCTGATATAGAAACAAACAGAGGTAGACTACCCTAAGGTAGAGTCAGAGGGACAGGGATTGGACCTAGGTCTGGAAAGAGGGTAAGTGCTGGAAAGGCAAAGCTCTGGCCTAGGGAATCAATCCCTGGGCCTGATGGATAGGACAGACTTAGGTGGACCAAAGTCTGAGAGAGGATTGGGCAAGTAGAACAGGATCTAAGATGCTATTCAGACTGAGGACTCTACAGGAGTTGTACAGGGGTTATATACTAGAGGATATTCGAGAGGATCAGTAAGCAACAGAGTAAAGCTATGTATGAGCATGTGGAAACACATTGGTAAGTAAGATGGAACATATGTAAATGAACTCAGAGATGAAACTAGTACAAGGATCAATCAGCAAGACAGAAATAGAGATAACCAAGAACTGGAAAGGTGGAGATGCCTAAATGGGGATAGGTGCAGGATCTCAAATGGAGGGTAGGAATAGGTCTGGAGATAGTAACAGTTAATATCTGGAGATCTGGGGATCCAGAAGGCAGGGCGGAAACGGGACTGAGATATGTGAGGTGGTGGATGTAGTCCAGAATCTAAGAGGAGGTAAAGTCCGGATGTCTTGCTGGATGGAATGTGCATATGGTGGACAAGATAGGGGTGTATGGATCAGGCTAGTAGTGGGGATCTGGAGGTCAGGGGTAATTCCATAGCAGATCTAATCCTGCTTAGATATGGAGTACACAGTGGAAGAGGATCTGGGAATGAGCCAGAGGTGGGGTCTGAAAATAGGTCTGGAAAGCGTGGGAATATGATGGGATCTATGTCTGGCATATGGGATATGACAGTGAAGTTGCATGGGTTGGGATACCCCCTCAAACATATATATGTATGTATGTAGGAGCAAAATTAATAACATATTGTGAAAAAAATTGGTTTATATGAAACATAAGATGCTACTGAATTGTGTTAGTGGGATGGGGATCACCTGCAGCTGTACTCACACCTGTCTGATGGTCTGGATGGGCCTTAATCTGCATATTAAATATCAAACAAGTTTTTATATCTTCTTTAACACTTTCTTACCCTCAACTATACCATGGCTTGTTGTGGTCCAAAGCCTTGGACAACAGTGGAAGAGGATGTGTTTCTCAAAGCTTTACTACCTGAGTTTATCAGAGCTCAGCATCTGAAAATGTTTGTGAATGTTTGGGCTGATACCTTCTGCAGTTTCTTCTATCAATGGCCCAAGTGTACATGTCTATACCACAATAGTGTCCCTGTTGAAGGAGACCTTACCCCTGATCAATTAAAAATTGTCAAGCTGGCCATCGCTGAGCATAGGATAGTGAGTCACATCAGCACACATAAATGGTCACTTCTTAAATTTTCTTTTACCATAGGTCATCAAGCATTGGTTTAGATGACAGACCAATACAGTGTGTCTCGTGCATTCAGGAAATTCCTGTGGTGTGCTCAATCTCAATGACATATTCAGTGGGGGAGGTCAATGAGCTCAAAGAGTCTCAAGCACCACAAGAAGTCAAAATTAAAGAAAATGATGGAATCACTCTCTCATCTATAAAGCACAAGGCCAAACTCACCAATCAACACATCAATAAGTAAGTTTTCTTGCAACATCATAGTTGTCAAATAAAGACTTACAGCTCATAGAAAACAGAAGTGCAGTTAGCACTTGTTTCAGGTATATTATATCCATACATATCCTATGATAGCATGGTTTTTGGTTGGCAGTCAAGATACCCCTTCAATTTCATTTGATAGTCACCAGTTGCTTTATATCTATCCCACCCCAGTGTGTCCATTCATTCAAATACCTTTTGACATCTCCCAGACTAGCTTGTGATTTTTTGGCTTATGTTAAGGTCGTGTGCTCAAGGGGGTTGGATCACAAGGGCTTGGCCTCAGCTCATACACTGTGCCCCTTTCCTGAGTATGTGCCCTTAATTTCCAGGGGCTGGAGCAGTCATCTGGAGTTTCCAGGATTTGACTAGGGCAGACAATGGATGTCCGGATCCGAAACGTGAGATAAATCCGACGGACATCTGGATATTACTTGGACAAGCAGATAAGACTAATCTGGACAAAGTCCAGACTAGAAACTAACAGAGGATGGGCTACCTTAAGGTAGAGTCGGAAATGTAGTCTAGTATGCAATCCTAAGACTTTGGAATATGACAAGAGACTTGTCTCGAGTCCAGAGGACACAGGAATGAGCAGGAACTAAGATGATATTTGAACTGGAGTATTTCCGAGAGTTACAGGAGGTTTATATACTGTAGGTATTATATAGGAATCAATCAGCAAACATAAAGGCTATGTATGAAGCATATGCAAAGTTTATTAGTAAGTAGGACAGATCACAAATAATGAACACCAGAAATGAAATGTATGTAACAGATCAATAATCAGAAGGGAAACATAGTTAACCAGAGTCTGGAGACAGGGGAAGTCTAAATGGGGTTGGGTGCTGATATAGGGTTTGGATTCCAGAAGGAAGATAAAGATAGATCAGATCATTTGAGATCCAGATCTTGGATCCAGATATCCAGAGAAGTGGATTCAGAGTTGAGAGTCCGGAATGGCATATGACAGCTTACCAGACTTGAAGAATATCAGGCTTCTATACCATCTGCAAGCTGCTCCCAAAGATGTGCTATTGTGTCTGATGTATGAGTCTCACTTGATGGTAAACAAGATTATTATTGACAATATGAACATCACATATGAGTCCAAAAAGCCAGAGTAATAGTAAAAATAGCATACACAATGACATTGAAAGAAGTGTTGCAGAAAGTTCTATTGTGATATAAGTAAGTGTAATGAAAGGTGTCAAGTTATGTTTCATTTCTTCTATGGTGTCTACTATCTTGGGATGTCACATGATGCCTCATACTGGTTTGAAATTTGTTCCCTATGCAAGTTGATGTCAATCAAAGACTTTCTGAATCTTCTTGTAGTGGGCAATGTGAGTGATGTCTAATGTGACACTGAGCCTGGAGGAACAGTCTTTCTGACCTGTGGCAAATTCACCTGCAGCATTGTGAGAATATGTTAATCAGATGAAAGAGAATTTATGACTTACATGACTGGTACACATGGTGAGACTTTGTGTTCTAAGCAGTCTGGCACACACTTTGTGCCCATGGGTCCAATGGATGATATCAAGGTTGTGTGACTCCAGAACAGCGAAGATTGCCTGGTTAATGGTACTGACCCAAAATTACTGTCTGGCTCTATCACCAGTTTGGATGGTACTAATGAATGAAAGTGGGGTGTGAACAATATATTCATTTGAGCAAACTCAACACTGCACCTTCATCAATCTCATGCATCTCCTCATTATGCAACACACAACTGGGTAAATGCATGTGATTCACCCTGGGCACTTGAGGGGTTATCTCCTGGAAATGTTTTTCTGTAAGGAATTTTGCCAATGGTCAAGTTGGAGACTGGGAGTGGTCTGCAGAGTTGTAATGATCAATTAGATTCTCAATGATGCAGGTTGCCAATGGCTTCTACTTATCTTGAAATGTCCAAATCACATGAGTCAAAGGCCCTAGCAAGGAGAAGCTGAGCAAGGGTATACATGTACACTGAGCCCAATTATTTTAGGTTCATGGACTGGGACATGCTAATGTGCTTTCACTTTGGTCTTGGAATAGGACATGCATACTCACACCATTGCCAGGGAGAAGGCAGTGCAGCACCTGTATCATTTACTCATGATATTGAAGGCCCCGGGGAAATAGATGAAGATGAAGATGAAGATGAAGATGAAGGTGAAGGTGAAGGTGAAGGTGAAGGCCAAGATGACAGTGAAGATGAATTTGATATCAAGGGCGGATCAGACATTGAGCAGTGGTTCAGCTCCAGCAATGAATCGTTGTTGGATCAATTCAATGAGATGTACAATAGTGAAGTAGACCTCAATTACAAGAACTAGATCAATAGCACAAACTTGCCTGTAGGCATAACCTTGCAGTGCAAACATGACTTATCACCACCTTGCATGTTATAACTAAGATGGCATTGTAATAGTGGACAGTCTCATTCTAGGTCAGACACACCCCCTGTACATGTAATAGCTCAGCAGCACTGAACTGCACTGAATCGCACTGTTATGTCTGTCCATTTTTCTTTACAAGGTTAGCGATTACATTTAAAGGCACCTGTTTTCCCTCTTTGAACTAACAATGTCTTCTGCAGACAATATGCCAACCTTCCATTCATACTTTTTCCTAGATGATGTCATATCCACATATCTGGATCTCAGATCTGATCCTTATCTCATCTCAGATCTGATCCACATCTTATCTCTGATCCTATCCACATTTTATCCCCCTCCAACATCTCATCATCCAATCTGTCCACTCATCTGGTCCAGTCCACAATTCATCTGAATCCACAATCAGCACTCATCTCCTTTTGGTAATCCCCTAACTCCAGTATTTCAGTTATCTGTATATCCGTCCTGCCCCCTAATCTGTTACCTATGCTTCATTTCTGTTTCATTATTTGTGATCCATTTCTACTTACCAATAGACTATCCATATGCTTTGTACATAGCCTTGGACTCTGCTGATTGATCATTCTGTTAGATACCTATAGTATATAACCTCCTGTAACTCTCTGTAGCACCTCAGTTCAAATATCAACTTAGTTCTGCTCATTCCTGTCCTCTGGACCTAAGTACCACTACTCTCATCACCCTCTGAGACTTAGGATTGATTCCTATAGTCTATTCATATCCACCTCTGTCTATGACAGCCATTACCACTAGTTTCTAGTCTGGACTTGTCCAGATTAGCCTTACAATACTTATCCCGCATCTGGAAGTCATCCAGATCTGCTACACTACCTGTCTGACCCTCTGGACATGTTAGTCTTGCCTTCCTGAAATAAGGGACAATACTCAAGTAAGGGGCACAGTGCACAAGCTGAGGCTGAAGCCCTTCAGATCCATTTAGCCTTGAGTATGACCTTAACAGATGATCTGTCAAGCCTTCAGCCTGTATCAGTGTGTGTGTTTTTTGGCTTGTCCACTCAATGTTGCTCGCTCAGTTTTTCAGGGTAGCCTGACTCTCTTACAGAGACCCTTCTGTTTTACAGAATATCTGGTGATTGGGCCCCAACCGATCCTCTATATGCTCTATGTAAGTATTTGTATTTTTTCAGAGTTTTTAGGCATGTCTCATCATATGCTGCAGTGCTCAATCATGCACCTTGATGCTGTAGGTGGTTCCCTCTGTGGACATCATATACTGAATTCCTCTATAGCTCATGTCACACATCAAGGTCATAGCATATGTGTTACTGACTACTCTGCACAATTCCATATGTGAACCAAATGTAGAGGTACCTATATTCATCAAGGTATTGAATTGGATCTGGACTGCACTTTGCCTTCACACTTATCAGCCTTGTAGATCAATGCCCTGCACTTGGAATTGGACTTGGAGGCCCTGTGGTCAAGGCCAAGTGACAGTGGCAACCTGCATCATGTATATAGATGGGTAAGTTGACCCTGCAACCCCAAATCTGCCTCATTTAACAGCATCATAGCCTTTGGCAAACAATGGCCATAGCACCATTCTTATGGATGCGATATTTCCATTTGGATACCAGCCTCAATCTTTCCCACAGTTTGATCCTGATGTTCTTGCAGAGATGTCGACACTGTTGG
The DNA here is from genome assembly GCF_016647635.1 of Suillus subaureus. Taxonomy (NCBI): domain Eukaryota; kingdom Fungi; phylum Basidiomycota; class Agaricomycetes; order Boletales; family Suillaceae; genus Suillus; species Suillus subaureus. Next base: position 63,690 of record NW_024538603.1, on the reverse strand, counting down.
AGTCATATGAGAAAGGTTCAGTTGTGCCAGAGTCCTTTAGGCACTTCTCTATCACACATGGTCGCAATAATGTTCAGTCCAAAGGCACAAACACCTGCACCAACAAAAACAGCTTGCACCATATTCAGTTAAGGTACCCAGAATGGCAACTAGTTCTGGTTTGCATGTGGATTCTCATGAGAATTGCTATTTCTTGCGGAGAGCCCAGGAACCCCTTCATACTTGCCAAATCAAGTAGTGATGATCACAAGGCTCATTTCATTTCCAATCTCTTCATGTGAGGCCTAACTGAAGTCCACTTGTCACACAATGACCTGAGTTGTGGTGTAGAGACTTGCTCCTCTATATCACTGCTATAGGATGATATACTACCCCTTCCCACTGATACTCTGGGCCTGATCCTCTGGATAAGTCACTCACACTATCACATGCACATGAACGCACTTGCACGTCCTGTGCACCTGCTCTAGGTCCTCCGCTACAGTCCATCCACCTGTCCATGTCCTTGCTAAAGTCCACTGGTGCATTTTTATTATACTCTTATTGCTCTGATGTATCTTTTGGACCAATTATAGTGCTGTAAATGTGCAAGTGTGTGCTTAAAACACTATTGCATACAGATATCGCTACCTACTTGCTTTGCCCCCATGCTACAAGTGTTGCCTAACACTCAATATAGAGAGGGGATTGGTAGTTTTTTAGAGTACCTTATCCTAGCACCTCCCACCTCTGTGTAGTAGCAGTAGTTTGCGCATCAGAGCCAGTTTGAAAGCCCCAAGAATTTGAACTTGCATGCTACCTTCCTAGACACAACTGCTTCTAGTCAGCTTGATCCCTTCTTTACTGGATTTAGTTTCCAGATAGCTCTCACCTCTATGCTTTAGACCCCCATAGCACGCACTGCGTTTCCACGCATGCGCTCTCGCTTTCTATCACACCAGCACACTTTCATGCATGTCTCAATCATGCTTCTTTCAGTATTCACACTTCATGCATCCTATAGCGCCCATTCAGTTTTGGAGTCTCCCTCAGTCATTTTGAGGACCCTCTCTCAGTAGCTGTCCTTTGAGTCAAGTTCTATCTCACATCCAGGTCTTGCTGTAGAGTTCCCCTAGTAATAGTCAGTTTCTCCCATAGTCCAAAGTCCTCACCTTCAGCAGTCAGTAACTCATTGATCCAATACCTTCTGCACATACACACTCTTCCCCAGTCACATCTGTTGATGAACAGACTGAAGTGACCAAAGACAAAATCTTAGTCAAAGTATGTTTTCTCTATCATTTTCATTTACTTGTCTCACCTAGGATAGGCCAGTAGATGGGTATTGACATTACTCTCCAACATCAACCATTTAGCGACACTCACAATCTCAGATCCCCATCTGGGTTTTACCCTCATGGAACTGTGCCCCTGAGTACTACTCATTGAGAGATGTGTGAGCTTGCTGTAACATTTCATGCTTCCAGATTCAAGTCATTTGCCAATTGCAATCAGTTTTCCTAGTTTGTTCTGGGTGTCAAAGTCTTACCATTTACTCCACAGGATAATGGCTTTGTATGGTTGCTGAACATGGAGATCACAAAATCACTTGTTTTCCATCTCATTTTCTGGCACAGTGTATCAGCCAATATCCCAATAATCATGGCTGATTTTGCACCAACTATCTTCAGGGACACCCCACACCCACCCACAGAGACATTAGCATTTGTGGGGGCCTCTGTAAGTTTATTCCATTCTATGAGCCTTATTCATTTAAACAATCCCACTGTATAAGTGCTATAGTGCCATCCTCAAATGGCTGGCGGATATTCTGAAGCTTATGTCATCAGAGGGGGAATCCTCAGCCATCCACCTATTGGGATATCCACCGGTCAGCCAGGTCTATGAAGAACTTCTCCAAATAGTCACTGTCCTATTCACACAGCATGATGATCCAGGATATGTGACATTTGCAGCCCACATGGCAATGTTTTGTAATATCATGTAAGTTCACATCAAGTTTATTTCTGTGCTACTGCTAATGGAAATGACTTGCACAGTGACACTGATGTCTGTCAGATTTACCATAAATAAGCCTTCCAAAACAAATTACCTTCCATATGTTGTCCATGGGTCTTTTGAAAATGTACAAATCTTTGGGTTGCAAATTTTTCTGCAATAAGCATGACATAGCACTGCACGCTGTAGGGAATGAGATTCCTCTAGGCATATATCACCCATATTATGACTCACCATCTATGACTTTCCCGCAAAATGTGCCAGAGGCACGACACTTTCCTGCATTATGCAACGCATTCTCACACACACGCTTAGTGTGCTCTTCCCACACTCAATCGCCCTTTGTTGCGCAGCATCCCAGAGCATCCATCCATTGTCCAACCAGTTCCCTAGTGAGTCCTTCCTTGTTTATTCTCACTATCAGATCATATTTAGCATCATATGATATCTTATTTCGTCATGGACCCATTATTTACGTCATTTTACATACATAGAGCACTCCCTATTCGCTTCCAAGCCCTGGGAGCGCACCTAGGCACAGCTTACCTGTTGCATAAAAAGTTTTCATACACCAACCACCACCAGAGAATACAACAATGACCATCATGTCACTTAGTATCTCATAGTGAGAATCATCATCCTCAGTCAGCATGCTTCAGTCATCACCCTAGTCATCAGCAGTAGTCAATTATCATCAGTCCCTCCACTCAGCAGCCTCAGTTCATGTCTTCACGCCATCTTTCAGTCTTTACATGTCCATGCACCACATGTGCTCTATTCCCATGCTTTGCACACCTATGTGCTCGACATTCCTGTGCACATGCTTTCAGCACACTTCACCAGAGTTGATCTGGCATCACCCAGTGGATCTTGCTTTCTTTGCTTCCCTTAAAGGTCGAACACATCACTTGGCACACTTTGACCAACATTTAGAGAGTCAGTAGGCCTTCCTCTCACCCCAGAGGTAGAGCCCTCTTTCTTTCTTTTGCTCTGCAGCCTAGCAGAGCTGTTGAACCTTCAATGCATCTAAGTCAGAATGTAGAAGATAGTAAGTGCTATGTGCTTTTGTGTCAAGGCCTGCTGATATTGAGTCACTCCTGAATGCTGTGTATGGATCTTACAACTTTCAAACAAGGAATCACACAATTTGATGGAATTGTTCATTGGTGTATGTAACATTCTAGGCTCTCATGGTGTCATTTGATTCATTTAATTATTTGATCTAGTGCACTGTAGTGTTTTATAGACTGCTACCCTCACACAGCCACCACTACCCATCCATATATGGACCACTGTTGGATAGACACCACCAAACCTTCTTGTATATAAGCCTTCAATAATTGTCTGAACCTCCCTCAAGCCTCTTATTATGGCCCCACTTCAACATGTTAAATAGTAGTTCAGTGTTGCCTCCTGTCTCTAACACTCCTTCAACACAGCACATTCCTGAGATCAAGCACACCGATAATGCCCTGAAATCTTGGCTCCAGAAATGGAGATGTAAAATTGTCAGTGAATTTACATATTTTTCATATTGGTCTCTCACAACATCAACTCCAGCTTCCAGACTCCCTCTTCATCACAGTTTCTGTGCTGTTTGGATGGGTCAACCCCCTCAACCTTATAGCTGTCCTATGAGTGAGCCTTAGAGTGGTTGTGATGGAAATTCAGTTCCAGCAAGAAGAGCCCACTTGTATTTCATTCCTTCCACAATGCTACATGGAGGAGCGAATGTATTGTGCCCAGGTGAAGGTTACTTTGTTCAGTACAGCTATTGTGAATCTGTGTGAAGAGCTGAATACAAAAGGTTGCCCACATATGTCTTGCTATTCAAGAGATGATGCCTGAGTTTAACTTCCTTCCTAGCTACAGCACCACTCCCAGAGAACAATGGGTATATAGGAGCATACCAAGCGCCTCACTTGGTCAATTTTGATGGCTTTTGGCCTCAAAATGTTGCTCGTGTCAATTTGTGCAAAGAGCTGGACATGAAATGTCACCCACATATGCCTTGCTGTTCAAGAGATGATGCCTGAGTCTAACTTTCTTCCTAGCTACAGCACCACTCCCAGAGAACACTGGGTATATGGAATCATACCAAGCACCTCACTCAGCCAATTTTGATGACTTTCAGTCTCAAAATGTTGCTCACATCAAATGCCAGAAATGGCTTTCCACGTTATCAGAGTTTCTAGTAGATTTCCCACAAATTCAAGAAATTTCTCAGCTTTGCAAACATGTCTTAAGGGTGAGTGTTGTGTATGTTATGCAAGACTCAGTCATCTGATGTTGTGTAGCCCAATGGTCACTTTCTTTCCCTTCCTTACTTAATGAAGCCTTGGGTTGGTAGCATCACATGCCATGCCTACATCAGCACATCCTATGCAGACTGTGCAGACTCCAAGCTCATAGGCATCAACATCAGTGATAGCCTTAAAGCAAAGAAGGAGAAAATGCTGGATGTTCTCAAGTCCAATTTTCATACTCTGGAATTGAAGAAACATCATGCTCAGGCCAAAGCAGAGATGTTTTCTGAAGCCATAGCATGCACATCTGGTTCCCAGTACACTAATAGTGGTAAGTTTTGCAGCTTTTGCTTCAGTTGTCTCACTAAGATAAATGTAGATACAGTGACTTGCAAAACTGTTACAAAGTTTTATTCCCAACCATTGCTACTATTTCCTTAGGGGGATGCTCATACTCTGCAAGTCTCCTTTTGACAAGGTCCCAGAGATATTCCAATGGGTTAAGGTCAGGAGATTGTGCAGACCACACCATAGTCCTAAATTCCTGCCCATCTAGTCACTTCTTGACCTTTTTGCAGGTATACTTAGGGTCATTGTCTTACTGAAAGATGACATCAGAAGCATTAAGATCATAAAACTCCAGGAAATTCTGAAGTTTATCCTTCAGAATTTGAAGGCAAAGATCTCCATCCATTCTACCATCAATCTTAGCAGCATAGCCAACTTCTTCACAGGTCATACAGCCCCATATCATCACAGAACTTCCATTAAACTTGATAGTTCCTTATACCAATCTGTCACTATGCCCCTCTCCTGACTTTTTCCAAGCCCATTTGCAACCATCTGACCCTAGGTGATTGATTTTGGTTTCATCAAACCATATGACCAACTTCCAGTCCTCCAAAGTCCAATTTTTGTCAGTATAGGCAAAGTCCAAGTGTGCTTTGCAATATTTGGCAGACAGTAGACAGTATTTGGACTTGACTACAGCCCTCATCCCAGCTTTTCCAGGTAGCAGCAAGTGGTACTTGGGTTGGGGGGCTAATTGACAATATTTGAAAAAGATTTGATCACTTGGATAGCAGTTTCTGCCTGCTGAGTGAAGATGAAACAAATAGGATGACAAATATTGACTGAGGAAAGCTTGGTTGAATGACCACCAGTGAACTTTTGCAAGTAGGAACACTCTTTTTAATGAAGCTTGGAGATAGTAGTAGTGCTGACACCAGTTGTGGAGGCAATAGAGTGAATAGAATGACTGGCATTAAGCTGAAAGAGAATGGTATTCTTTTAAGTAGTAGAGAGAGATCCTATGATGGTAATGATTAAGAATAAAGAAGCATGGGAGCAATTTCAAACTCAGACATAATATTTTTATGTATATTTTTATTTGTATAAGCAAATAACAGTAACCATCCTCTGATTTGACTGAGATCCCACCATCTATATCAACAGCTACAAAACCATTACAATGGTATCTCTGTCTTAAAATAGGCATATCTTCACATCCCCTCAGCCAAATGATGTGATCCAATTGTCAGTCTGTAGCCAAGGGTTTGTAGTTCACACGCCCCCACTAACACTAAGCATGATTCCCATGTGCATAGGTGCTATATTGTGTATACTGAAAAAGTACTAAACATTGTAACAGTTTTGCAAGTCACTGTATGTCAGATATGTGTGACATCATGACAATGATATCTAAGGCTAAAACACAACAGCATCAGGGTGATATTTTTCTGGCATGGTCATATCATAGGTTAGATATGTGTGATACCATGATAATAATATCTAAGGCTAAAACATGACATGTAATAATGTTTTTTGATTACCAATTATATCTGGTCATATCAACTTCAGGTTGATTTCCTGATGGAGTGATATAAGTGTGCTCATCATTGTAGATGATGAGCAGAGGCTGTGGGAATGTTGGCACCAGTGGCAGGACACCTGTTCATGGCAGGGTGATGCATAACCATGGCTGATTACAGTCATCATGGTTATGCATGGCTGTTGCTAATCCCTCAATGCTTCCCTTTATGCATAATGGTGCCTGCATCATATTGATCCCATAATGGTACTCAGCTACTACATTCGCAGATTATTCCCATACCTCACGCATTTTGGCCACCTAGCGTGGGAATTTCTCCACAACACCCAAAACATCACCCATTTTTGGAATCTCCACAATATCAATTATTCTCACACCCTCCCCACCTCACTGCAGCTTCACCATTACACTACAATAAGTTCCCTCTTGTATCTAAGTAGTAGTTTGGTATATACATGTATAATATAATATAATCAACCACCTCTTCTGTGTATTTATGTGCTTGCTCCTCCTCCAGGGGCCATTCAACATAGGTTAGGACACAGAACACCTTCGCACTTTTCCCCCTCTGATAGGGAAGTGTTCTATTATATTCAGGACATGTTTTGGAGCATTCATAAAGAGATTCCCATCTTTATTTGACCTCCTGAAGTGCCATACATCAATAGATATAACATACACTCATGAAAATACAAAATATGTTCCCATGTATATGATCCTAGGTAAATGGACTTGTAAAAATGATTCCCAGCATCTATTAAATAGTAGAAACAATGTATCAGGATCTCAAGACAATAGGACAAGAACTTGTTGTGTAATGCACCTCCCTTCCCCTGGTGGTATACCCCTGTGAAAAAAAATTCTGTAGGATCGGACCTCAATCAGGGTATGGTGTCTATTTCTATGTATATTTGGAGTAGATATATCACATAGCTAGCCTATGACACATATAAGATCCTTCCACAAGAACATAAATATAAAATATCGCATTTTTGACATTTTTGATGTATTTTACTCCCTTACTCCCACATGAATGATACACACTGCTCATATATCATTACTGGTAGATATATCAATGTGTTATATGCCAAGGATCAGCTTAAAATAGGCCGGAGTTTTCAGGTAGTGTGCATACTTGCTATTTCTGCTGATAAGGGGCCCATACATTCAAAACATCGAAATTCAATGATCAGACACTTGGAGTACAATTCAAGTATATTCAGTATCATATATTTACATTTTCAGAAAGATTCAACAAGAATTGAGTGCTGATGAGGTGAAATAGATAAGAAATTGAGTGTGAGAAACAAAAGACCCAAAACAACGAGCACGGGAGGGAGTGCCTCTTAATGCACATGGGTGTGAAGGCATCTGTTTTCATAGCGGGTGCTCATATTCATGATGCATAGGTCATAAAACTTCTTATCTCGGATACCAGTGAAAGCCCGTAGCATTTCGAGGTACACAATACTATGACGAAGCTGTCGTGACCTTCCGAGCTACACTCTCCGACTTGGACAATGCTCTTGACACACGCAAAGTAAGCCTGGGATAACAACAGACGACTTTGTACCTTCGAAATTCCCCACTTGCGCGCGCCACATATCGTCCCCAAAGTTTTTTATCCCAGCGTTTCAATCGCCCCTTTCATCTTCCTAACTTCCTGTCACCGTCCTCTTTCTTCCCGCCATCTTCCTGCCGCCGTCCTCGACTACATCATCGGCCAGAGGTCAAGTCCGGCAACACCGCGCACGTCAAGAATGACATTGTCACTAATCAGAGACAGGTTGACTGACCTGACCGGGGGTAGCGTTATTTTATCGTCATTTGAAGCCTTGTAGTTAGGGTGCCATTGCAGTCTACATAAACAGTGTTGCTAAAGCAAATCAGACCAAGTCAGCCTGAGTTCGAGGGGACTCGCAAATTACGACAACGTAAACATGATGGTGCTACGAGGAAGATTAAGGAAGAACACTCACTCATCCATTGGCCAATCATCTGGAAACTGCCACAGAAATCCAGACTTGGCTTCCTTATCTGTGATATGGCCATGGTGAAATGATCTGTGTATTAGCGAATAATAGTAAACTTCGTATGCTTTGGCTATGAGTGGGAATAATAGACCTACTCCTCGGTTATAAGAATGCCCGATGTATGCTGTACCAAGCGTAGATGTTTCGGGGTATCTGAGCCAGGTGGCGGTTTGTTGGACTGAATCTGAAGTACGGCATTTGGATGTACTGGCAAGCTATGTCCAGAAAGACAATACTCAATGCACCACTTCCCTTTCTCCCCCATATAAAGACGCAATGCCCATATACGTCCTTCGTGGAATAAGGTATTTGTATCAGCATGAGGAACAGGCCAAAATCACGGACCACATACCCCGGGCAACGAATTCTACTTCGAATTTCTGTGTAATACGCAGACGTTTCTGGAACATCCTGAAGACGAAACAAACAAAGAAGCGGTTTTGGTCCATGTCATCCCCTTCATAGACTTGAATATCATCTTGCGGACAACGCAACATGCGTCTCAAAGACCTGTCCTTGGCTGATAGCATGCGGTGAAAATCACTCAAGATATTATGTACCTGCACTTACGATTAACAATGTCTCCCAAATTTAGTAGCATAAACGAATCGTGATCGTTGACTGTCATGCACGCAAGACGCAAGTCAGAAGAGCAAGCAGGCGAGAATTTGAGAATGAATTTAGTAAACTCCAAAAGGGTTTCTCGCTGGTTATTGACAATCGCCCAATACAGGGCTGAGTGATCCTCGATATTGGGTTTTTGAAGGAGGTTAGAGAACTCTGCTGCTGGGAGAGCAGCAGCACAGGATTTGACAATTTGTGCAACAGAGGAAGGGGTGAAATCAGGAGAGGAGACAATTGCATGGATGCGAGATAATACTAAGGCACGGCGGCATTTTTGCTTGGATTGTAGGAATGAAAACACTGATCGTTTACATTGGATGGAATTCGTTGATACGGGCATATAAATTGCATCATACGAGGGAGGTGGGTCGAAGATGCCAGACGCGCTGTCATTGAAAGGTATGGTGGCCATCATAGAGGAGCAAAACGAGAGTAAGGTTGATTATTCGAGAAAATAGGGGCCTGCCAAGCATTAATCTCGTAATTGGGCAATGTGACTTTTGATCGACCATGTTCGCGCATGATATGATAGATCGAAACAGGAAAGCATTGCATGGACATTCACAACACAAAGCACAAATGATCTGAATATTATCAATATGGTATCTCACTCCAACTTCACAACGATAGCCCAATCATCCACCACACGCACTGCAGGATCTTTAACAACCAACACTCCACCCTCCGAGGCAAACTCCCACTCAAGCTCCCTTCCGCCATCCAAAACAACGTTCAAAGGCTTCTTCCCAAGTCCAAGAACAATCAGCTTCTCCACCCTCACATCACCCACACTACGCGCGAACTCGTTCTTGGGGTCGTACGCACCCACCTGCGTTCTTGCGGCAAGATCAGCGGATGAGATGCGCACCGTCCCAATCCCTTTCCCCTTTCCTTTCGTGCTCTCCGCACCGAACACACGCCAAACAACATCCCCCCTTCCATACCCGTACGTCTCGCCATCATCAAGATACACCTCCCCGTGCGCATTCCCGGAAGTATCAAGCGCGATGCGGAGTGTGAACGGATCGTGTTTCATCAGTGGCGAGGAACGGCGCGGACGTTCGCGTGTGGGGATAATGGAGCCTCCGCGAATGAGGAGGGGGATTTGGTCGAGGTTTGCGGGGAGGGTGATGTGTCGGTTTTTGGTGCGGTGGGCGTGGTTGGTGAAGTAGTCGTAGTAGACCTAGGTAGTTGGATGCGTGTAAGCGTCAGGGTGTGTGGAGGACGAGGAAAAGAACGAACCTGATCCTCAGCAATATACACGGAAACCTCCTTTATCCCCTTCTGCGTCACAGGCTTAACAAGTAATCCAGACGACCCGATATAATACTGATCGTCAATCCCAAACCCAGCTTCGTCCCCGGGGAACATCACATACTGAGGTCTGCGCATTCACGCACACATCGATCATATCGTCCAACGGAGGAAGAAAAAACGCACCGGAGGATAGGAACCCCGCTCTCACTCGTCTCCCTAAATGCAGTGTACCACACAGGAAGCATCGAATACCTCAACCTCAAAATATCCCTCAACAAACTCTTGTACGGCTCCTCAAGAAGGTATGGTTCTCGGCGCTTCGTGTCGATATGCGCATGTGCACGGAAGAAAGGCGAGAATGCGCCCACTACATACCAGCGCACTAACATTTCCGGTTCGGGGTTTCCGAAGAAGCCGCCAACATCGGCTGTGAGCAAGTGAATGATTAGAAATGAGGGTGAGGGAGAGGAAGGACTTACACCCAGCGAAAGGCATCCCCCCAACTCCATTCGCAAGCACCATCTTAACCCCTATGGTCATATGCTCCCACGTACCAAGATTATCGCCCGTCCACATCGCACCGAAACGCTGAGAACCGGCATAGAAGGCGCGGGTGAGGACGAATGGGCGCCGTGGGGGGTCTGTACGAGCTTCTGCTGCTTGGAATGTGTGGTTTGCCTGCAGGGGATTGGTATCGTAAGCTTGACTAAGACTCGGAAAGAAGATGAGAGACGTACAAAGAGCATTCCGTTGATGTTATGCACGTCTCTATGCTCCCAACCGCCGTAATGGACATTATCTTTCGGCATCGTGATTTCCGGTCCGTTAAACACTGACGGCTAGTATTTCGTTTTCACCAATGAATAAACAAGTTACTCCAACATCAAAAAGAACACACCTCATTCATGTCGTTCCAGACACCGATGTTATTAGTGCTCTCCGTCCAACTCCACTGACCATCGATTGTATTCGTCTTGAACAGCGAGATCCAAAAGTCCCAAGAACCAGGATGGAAAAAGTCGATCCATGAGCTAGAGCCGGGCCAACACCATCCTTCGTACTCGCCCTCGCCGCTCTTAGGTTTGACGAGGACTCCTAGTTCTGATGCGCGTTTGTATACTGGGTAGTCGTTTGAGCGTTTTAAATGCGGGTCGACGATGACTACCATCTGGGACGTATGTGTGAGCGCGAGAAAGATGAAAGGATGAACAAAACAGACAGACCTTGCGCTCAACAGCCTCTACGTCCTTCGTCATCTCCACCGGATCCGGGAACGTCTTCTTATTCCACATAAAATACTTATGATCTTCTGCATACTCGATATCCAACCAAAACACATCCACCGGGAAATCCTCATCATCAAACCTATTCTGCACACCGCGCACGTCGTCTGAACTGACGTAGTTCCAGCGGCACTGGTGATAGCCGAGTGACCACTGAGCTGGGAGGGGTGCTGTCCCTGTTAGGTGTGCGTATTGTGTGAAGACGTCAGTGGGTGTTGGGCCTGGGAGTAGGAATACGTCTAGGATCCCGGACTCGGATATCCAGTGCGTTTCTACGCCGCCTTTCTCCACATGAGCGATATCGATCCATGTTTCGGATGCAAGCGCATTGAAAACGGCGACTGTCGACGTTGCAGAATGCGCATGCATGAGCGGGATCGAGCCGTAGAGAGAAGTCGGCGAATCTGAGAGGTATTCGAATACATCTGCATTGTAGAGACGGAAGGGGTCTGTGTATTTTGCGGTGGGACCTGTTGTGCTTGGAAGGGAGAGGTTCGTGGCGTGTTGGGGGATTCCGTAGACGTGGGCGTGGTTGGGGAAGGTTATGTCGAGGGAGAGGGATTCGGGGCCTGCGGACGTTGGTGGTCGTTGTCTCAGTGATGATGGCGAGTGTAGGACGTACCTTTGGGTTTTGTGTCTGTCCATGTAGAGAATGTTTCTTCCCAGAAGGCGTCTTGGGTGTCGCCTTCGAACCATGCTGCAGGGTTGACTTGGAGGACGGATTGACCCTCGCTTTCGATATGTTCAGCTAGTTTGGGGTCCTCCTTGGTTCTGAAATGCTCCATATGCAGTAAGCCGCGCCCGTTCAATGTGACCTGTTCCTTGCCACCCCGGAAAAGCGTGATTTTGAGAGGGTTAAAATCGACGACGAGCTCCATATCCTTCTTCGGTCCATAAACAGCCTTGGCTTTGCCCCCCTTGGTTGTCCAGAGAACATCATTACTCAAGGGAGGTTCTCCAATGAGCGCCCACTGAGCAGCTTCGTTATATCGTTTCCTTAGTCCGTTCTCTTCGTCCATTCGCACACGCACAATGCCCTCCTCATGTATCATAACATCAAGCACAAATTTGACATTTGGATGGATGGAGGAATGAACGCTTGTGGTAAACCCTGGTTGACGAGGGCTAAGTTCTGGGGGGTCAATTGAGTATGGGGAGTGCCATGATGATGAGGATTCTTGTGCGCGTGCCGCAAGGGCGCGTCCTCTGCGACAGAAACCGGACTGGGAGCATATTTTAAAGTCGGATTGTTTGAAGGCGAGGGCTGCTGGGAGGAGAAGGAAGAGTAGGAGGGCCCCTGGGGACCGCATTCTCTTGGTTATGATGAATGAGTGGTATGGCTTCAAGCAGTGTGGAGACGTGTGAGGAGGTGGTCTGTCGATTATGTAAGAATGGCACGCGCTTATCACACTCGGATTGTACAAGGTGCTATTGGTATACAGCATATAATACGACTACATTGGTGAATAATCGCAGTACGACTTAATCGTCGAGCTCCCATTTCGGAATTACAGGCCTCTGAGTCAGTTTCTTCTTTTCTTTGACTTGTTCAGGAATATCCTTTACGATGACCGACTGCCCCAGTTTGTAATCGTCGGAAGCACTCAAGTCACTAGAAGCTGACTCTCCTGAGTCAGTTGCACGAGATCGAGCTTCAGCATCGGCAGCTTCTGCTTGTGCAAGCTGAAAAGCACGGCGCACGGAGTGCCTAAATCCATTGAAAAACTCGGCAGGTGTTAGAGGAGTCGAAACCAGTGAAGACGTCAATGGGTCCCAGAATTTCCTACCCGGAATCTATCGTGAAGTGGTCAATAAGAGTACAGCTAATTATGTAAATGCGATGCGCACTTGTGGACTGTACTGGGCACTCCTACGTCTCTCCTTCAAACGCATTCGATTACGGCGACGGATGTTATTTGGATCAAATTCAAACATTTCCTCTTGGCCGAGGGAGACCTCACCAAAAGCAGTGAGTGTGTGCTCGTCTTCTCGGTCAGCGGCATTGTTGGTGGCGTCTGACTCGACGCAATCGTCCTCAAAGAGGCCGAAGTGCAAGCTCGTGTGCGAGGGTGTGGTAGAGTTAGGCTGAACGATCGGTCAGCGGAGAGAACACCGGGAAAGATCACTGCTCACCATTTAATTGCAGACGGGTTAGCAGTGAGGAGCCCAACGACGTTCTGCACATTTATACTGCCCGTGTCTTCCGTCCACAAGCATTGACCTGTGTACGTACCGACTAGCTACTGAGGCCACAGACAACAATGGCTGTCCCTTATCCACAGTGCATGTAAATTAAGCATTATCCAGTCAAAGGGCGGCTAAGTGGCAACTTAACAACGCGGTGGTTATCATCTACGGCATGAAACTTCGATGTCTGTTAGCTAAGGCAGTGATAACAAAGTTTGTATGACATACTTTTTGAGCATCTGAGGCCACTGGTGTATCTCTACTAGTTTCTGGCTGGGGACTGCAAGTGAATACTAAATGATAGGTCAGATGCTGCCAGTGGTGAGGCTTCATCATATCGATAAATTCTGGATCTCAAATTTTGTACGAACGATTCTGCGGCACGTTGGATTTGAATTACTCTCAATCATGAATATCGGGACTAGATACTGGTGCAGTAAGTGTTGTGGTATTGCAAGACGAAGTCGAGACAAAGTTGGGATTTACAAGAGTGCATATCCAAATGCACAACGGCATGTCCACGTGATGCCTCGATGTCACTCCGAGTCGGTCACACACCAACTCACGTCCACTAGCCTCGCAGTTCTACTATCATATCATTATCCTTCTGGGTACGAGAAGATAGAAAGTGCTTATCAATTCGTCACAATACTGATAGCTCGAAAGGCGTTCATGTTGCATTTCCAGGTGTCAAGCAGGCGATTCATTTGACTGCTCAAATGAAGCGCCCACTCGGCACCCCTCAATCCGGGAACTTCTACCTAGCTTCCGCTGAGTCGCTAACATCATATGAACTAGACTCGAGCCTACAGCACACGAGCATCTCCGTTCCTTCAAACATATCCTTTGTTACTCAAACTTGCCTCCACTGGCAGGAACACATCCATGACCTCCGCATCGTACCTGACATCCTTGCTCCGGTTGGGCCCGCACGGTAAGTGAAGCTCACCAGGTGTGTGTTTATCTGTTATACATCTTCTGGACACTAATATCTACTTAAAGATCAACCGAACCCTCGAGCATTTACTTGAGGTATGCTCATTAATTCTCCACTGACGGGAAGAATGATCATTGTAGTCTAACATAGCAATGTCTCCTTTCATACGATCCTTCGCCCTATATCCCCAAGACATCTGCCTAAAATAGACCCACGGCGTTTGTTTTCGTTCCCCACCTACGCAAAATTCTGCACTTATCACCTCGCACGAACGCAGTCCCTTCTATTCATGCGATCCTCTACATGCCCGTGTCTTTATCTTGTTCTCCCGGCAATTAACTCAACGATTATCCTATAGTTCCCTGCTACAACAACAGACTCAACCATGGCGGCTGCGACAAATGAACCAACACCTTTTTTCGGGTTTGGAGACTACTCTCTCGGCTGCGACTCTACCCCTACTCAGCCCATTAATGAGTTGGACGAATACCTTCAGCAACCTCTCGAAAAAGTGGATGACGCCTTGAAATGGTGGTCTGTGCAACAAAAGAAGTATCCTAATCTATCCCGCATGGCTTTGGATTACTTGAGCGCTCCAGGTTTGTTTTTAAAAAATAAGTTTCATATCTTTGACACTAACTTAATACACAGCTTCCTCAACTGCAGTCGAACGCGTGTTTTCACAAGCACGACAACTTTTACACTTCACACGCAACCGGTTGTCTCCAGCTTCCATTCGCGCTTTCTTATGCCTTGGTTCCTGGTCTCGCCATGATCTCATAGATACGCAGGACTTCCTCAAGGTGGTGATGAAGACGAAGAAGAGGAAGCACAGTAGTTCTACTTAGTAAGTTACTTGTGTATACAAAAGCCCATCTCAAAATACTATACGACCCGCGGGTCTGTGAAAAAACCGCGGTATACCGCAAACACCGTTCATACCCGCAAAATTGGCGGGTCGGTGTACACCCGTACCGTGGCGGGTGTGGTGTTTGCGGGTACGGGTACGGTGTGGCTTCAGCGACCCGCGGGTTCACCCGTACTCAACCCTAGCTAGATCCTAACCCCTCCTCGACACAAGCCGCAAATCAGACGTATTCAGGTGCTCGCGGGAAAGTGAGTGTGCCTTTTCCTGCGATTATTATCATCGCATATGTATTTTCAGTTCGACGTACACCGGCGCCACCCACCTATTCTGTCACTACACCCATCGTCTTCTAACCCTGCATATATCGCCCATTAACCCGGTGGCCTTTTCGTGCAGAACATTCACCACTTCCCATAGTCGATGTTTCCTTGTGCAAAGGGTAGACGTGTGCGGTAGCTTGATTTTTATCACTATCTGCGAAATCTCACGCATATATTTGCAGCGCAACATTGCAGCTGGTGCTTTCAGCTCTGACAATGGCTGAATACGTGACGAAGACCATGGTACTCCCTCGGGCAGCATCATTTGTGATCATTATGTTGGTCAATGGATCTGCCAGAAGGTGTCCTTCTTGCGGCAGCAACCAGTCAATACTGACATGTTGCACATCACTTCCATGTGGGCCTAGGTAGACCGTATTAACCACACACTGCGCGTCACAACCGCCGCTTATCGTTTGAAATTGCGTAGTTCAGAAACGAATTGCCTCGAAAAATGTTGCTTTACCACCTTGTCTGATGGGTTTGAATGGTCCCTTCCGGTATCTAGAGGGGAAACACTGGATCCTCGACATTGAACACCGACACTTCATTGCGTGTATGCACGAATTCACAGGATAGTATGGAACAACATTAACATTGCGACAGGCCTCTGGATGTGACAATAATATGGAACGATATACCTATGGCTACGTGATAAATTGCTGGGACACATCCAAGGCTATCCTCCCATAATTTGCTGATAACTTGTTCTGCGGGACCGCACATCATGTCCTGCGTGACCAAGTACGCACTGATCTATTGTACAGTGAGTGCATGGTGTGCGGTTATCAAATACCTCAAAAATAGCAGGTCAAAGAGGGCAATATTATTGCCGCACGCGAATATATGTCAACTGATAAGTCATGCACAGCGTGTCGAAGTAAAGAGTCCTCGTACTTGACGAGAAGACGATCGTGAAAAACATGAGTCGAGCTTTAAAGTAACGACAATATGTCAAACTCACTGCTCGGGAGGCTGCGTTTATCTGCTGGTTCTAGACAGACGCCAGAGACTTGAGGGAGGAATGCTCGATATCGACGAATGTTAGCCGCGGTGGTAGAAGGATATAGTAAGCCGATTCATATGTGCTTGCAGACATGTGGGGCACAGAAGTCTGGAGGGTGGACAGACACGTTTCGATGACCTGAAGAAGGGGGGTCGACCTAAAAACAAAGACATATACCACGCGCGGGTGATAAAAGGGATAACTGACGTCATTCAACGTACCGACAAGCTGAGACAGGGCTTTGTTATCTACCACAGCCTTCAAAGTTAACTTGAAGTGAGGGCGTATGCTGCGCAACCATCGAACCGTGACTGAGCGAGGAGGAACTTATTTGATTGAAAGTAGCGACTCACCTCTACTAGGAATTAATGGTATGAGGTCCCCACCACAAGAATTAGGTGGTCATCCAATTTCTTCCACGTGTACAAGGTACGTGATACCAGTAGCTATATTGAATCTGAGACCTGAGCACTGGGGGTTGAAATGTTGCAACGTTTGGCGCTTCAGCCGGAAAAAAACCAAAAGTCGTTGACGAATGCTCTAGGCTTTCACTTCAATGGCTCTATTTGCTTCTATTTACTCTAGGTTATCATCAGAGAATTCGTGAGTGTACCCAGGGTGCTTTACGTTGATTGCGGTGGTTTTCCGACGTTCTACATGGCTTTATATGACTTTATATTCCAATATAAAGAAAATCTTTCCTATATATGATCATATATCGGCATATATGACAATATCTTCGGTTCACGAGTCCTCTGATGATCATACTCATTTCAATCATGAGGTTGAGCGTTGCGTTTTACCGCATAGCTTTGAGCTCAATTAACAAGCGACCATCAATAGATCTCTGATTTATGGCTTCCTATCAGCAGGGGCATGTTCTTCCACATGCACTCGGCGCAACACATTAGAAGCTATGTGATAACTGTACAGCTTGTTGGCGACATAGAAGCTTCTGGTATTAGGTCTGATTCGTGCTGGCCTCATGTTTGTCTCGGCAAGTACTATAAGACCCCACTCGCTACTTGTATCCGAATCATCCACCCTCCCTGCAGAGTTCTCATTACTGTATCCATAGCACTACAACTCATCGAGGTAAGCGAACCTTCGAGCTCCGCAGCCTATAGTCAGTTAATCTCGGTCTACTACTAGTAGGTCGCACCGCACGTAGACGGAGAACACGTTAGCGCGCAGCCCTTCTCAGTGTCAATCCCCCCCCTCTTTTTTGTTGGCGCAGCATGTACCCAGATGCTGCTCAAGGCCTAGGTGCTATTCTAGGCGTAGTAGGTGCTCTTGCAGACTCGGACTCAGGTGGTACTCCGAATCCCCACCCACATATCCCTGTTCCAGGACCCGTCCCGGCCTCACTTCTTATTATATCTTTGGGATACAAACTCTGGGTAACAAGAAGGGAGCTAGCCACAACGTCACAATCACTTAATACGGCGAGACACAATATTGAAGTAGAAAAACGAGCCAGTGGTGCTGCAAAAAGAACAGCAGAAAATGCACAGAGGCGTCAGGAGGAAGCTGAACGGGCGAGGTCCGCAACAGAGCGTCGGTGGTTTGAAGGAGTTCGCCCCGAGTGCCGTCCGTCGAAGGAGGATATTGTTCGGATGAAGGCAGCTTATCATTACAGCCCAGACTTCCTCCACATCGCTGTCGTTGGCTCTTCTGGAGGCGGAAAGTCATCCTTTATTAATGCCGTCCGGGGCCTGTCCAACAATGACCCCATCGCCGCTCCTACGGGGATTGTTGAAACTACCGATGCGGTCACGAGATACACTGATCCATGCCAAGACTCCAAGATCTTTTGGTATGACGTTCCCGGTGCGGGCACTCCGAATATGCCTGACTGGCAGTACTTCAATAACTTGGGCCTCTACATCTTCGACTGCATCATTGTGCTAATCGACAATCGTTTCTCGGACTCAGACCTCGCAATTCTCCAGGCTTGCGAGCAGTTCACCAACATTGAGGTGTTCATTGTTCGCTCCAAGTCAGACCAGCACATCAACAACATGGTGTTGGACAGGATGCCACGAGGGTTCGACCCTTTTCATGCTGATGACGAGTCACGCTCTCGTTTCCAGCAGGTCAAATCAGAAATTCGGAGAGAGTTCATCGACAAAACGTACCAGAATGTGCAAACGAACCTTGAGAGCAACAATATCCCTCCCAAGAGAGTTTACATTGTTTGCAAGGACGCTGTGCATGCGATATGGAATAACTCGCCTTCACCCATGGCAATTGACGAGGAAGAGCTTCAAAATGATGTTGCAGAATATGTGCGTAGGCGTCTGCATAGGAATGTTCAAAATTAGGTCAGATCGTCTCGCTCGATCGTCTGTTACGCAGCATGTTATCCCGATTCCCTTTGATCTTTGTTGGTTTTTTTTATTTTTTTATTTTCTCGTCAGACTGCACACCTGTGGATGTGGGTGCATGTGATATCACATTCTCCGAACGTATTCTTTGACCGATTCAGATTCCTGTCTACTACATGTACCATATCGTAGCGGCGTACCAGTATCCAATCAACTCGCTATCGTATGCGAATAAGGGCCGAACTCATGTTACCCAGGCTCTGAGGAAGTCAGCCAATCAACATGTAAGGATGGCGCTCATCCCTGGACCTTTCATTGCACCCTGGAGCCGGGTATGAAATGATAAAGTGATACAGCATGTTAATAATACAAGTAATAAGTGTTCTACGGGAGGGGGACTCAATCATCGACATCCCACTTCGGAATCGGCAACCTAGGAGGCAGTTTCTGCCATCCAGTGGCTGCCTCAGCAACGGCAGGAACATCCTTTACGATCATCGACTGCCCCGGTTCGTAGCTGCATGAAGCACTCAAGCTACTAGCGATGGACTCTCGCGAGTCAGCTGCACGAACTCGGATTTCTACCTCGATAGCATCTGGTTGTGAATGCTGAGCAGAGCGTTGCTTGTCTGGTCGCAAGGAGTTCTTCAGAGCATCGATAGAAAAGGATGGGGACAAAGGAGAAGGGGCCGGTGAAGACCCTGATGAGCCAAAGAATCTCCTAGCTGGACTCTGTCGAAAACCGTCACTCAAAGTAAGATTTTCTATGCAAAACGATACGTACCTTTGGACTGTACTGGACACTCGGCCTATTCTTGGGAAATGGCGTGCACTTCACCTTTAAACGCAAACGGTTTAGGCGACGGATCTCGTTTGGAGCCGAATCGAGCATTTGTTTTTCCGGTAAGAGATTCGTTGCTGAGAGCAGTGAGTGTGTGATCATCTTCTGAGTTGGAGGCATCGTTGGTGGCACTCGACTCGGCGCAAACGTCTCCAAAGGATGAGAAGTCAGGAGGAAGGTGCAAGCTTACGTGCGGGGGTGCGGTAGATTTAGGCTGGATAGTAGACAACTTGTCAGCGAAGAGGAGAGAGGGCCAGAGAGGAATGCTCACCATTGAGCTGTAGAGGGTTTAGCAGTGAGGAGCCTAATGAAGTTCTGCACATTTATTATACTCCCCATGTCGTCCATCCGTGGCTGGCTGTGGACTGTGCACGTACCTAACTAGCCACGAAATCCATAAAACACAATAGTCGTCCCCTTGGCAAATCTAGCAGCATCGCGTCAAAGGGACTCAAGCAAAGCAACTCAAAGGCGGAATAGAGACGCGTAATAAACAAACATAAACAATCGATTGGCGCAGAACTTACATGGAATTCAACAGTCAGGGGACCCAAACCGTCCTCGCGATGCCGAGTCCAGCCTTGTTCACCTTTTTATCGAAGCTGTTCTCAAAATTGCCACTTGGGGGCCCATAGAAGCAGTCAGGATTCAGGATGGAATGTTCAAATCTCCAATATCACTGCCGCAAAGTAAGCACAATCGTCAAATTACACTTCATTCTCGTCTCATCCATACTTGCTTCTCAAATAGACCGTCAATGTCATACGAACATGTCTTGGCCCGAAAGCTGTGCTCAAGGGTGAGGCTAATAAACGATGGAAACATGATTCTCTTTGAATTGATGTTACATACCTTGCAGCAGACAGCATGATCGAACCAGTTGTACTACGAACGAAGAATGCGGCGATGTGTTATCATCCCAGGTGTCTTCTCAGTTCTTGAAATCATATTATTTTCTAATCATCCCGTAGCGAGAAAAATCCTTAGGTAGTCACTTTTTTAGCACAGATGCGACATCCACCCTGCTGTGGAGTTCTTCTGGTGACCTACACATCATGAATATGAGCACCCGCTATGAAAATAGATGTCTTCACACCCCTGCGCATTAAGAGGCGTTTCCTCCCGTATTCCGCTCGCTCTGCTGAGTACCTACTTCTTACTCAGCAGGTTCGTTGCATAGTCGTCTGAACCATTGGTCAACATTGTCGTTTACATAAGAAAAGTCCAGCAAGATACCCGTTCTTGTTTTAATTGATCGAAATGAATACTTATCGTCGCACGAAGCCAGGTAGAAAAGGAAATTTAATCCGGAGGCCTTTGAATGAATCAAACTTTAGGTGGTTGTGAATTTGCACAGTAATTTGAAGCGACATGACGGTGATGATGCAGAAGGTAGTGCCCAATGATCAGGTCTTCAATGTCTGCTTTGAAGGGTATGGTGTATAGGTGTATACAGCTACATGGTAACAACGCAGGTTTGATCATTAAAGCACAAACGAATACCAGTCAGAAATACCTGGTCTTAGAATATAGCTAGAGTATTTCTATGGTGCCTACGTCCACATTGTCGATGGAAGTAATGTCTTCGATTCGTGCAACGATGTTACGGTCCGACGCGATCCTCTTGTATTCTCCGATATGCTGCTGGGATAGCAAAAATGCGTCGAAAGGCTGTTCCAGGCGAGCCATCAACCAAAACGCTTGTGAGCCAGACTCCTCTTCAACAGGCGAACCGCCGGGTAACTTGTCAGCGTCATCTATCGGAGACCCGGGCTCGGTGCAATCTCCCATGCTGTCCGTATTGCCTGTGAATTCAGGCTGCTCTGGAAAGTCAGGTACCCCGAGGAGATAACGATCCCATGGACAGACAAGTAAGAATGTCTGCCGAATGGGTTTTGCCCGCGAGAACTGAACTAGGGTCTCTTCAGTGGTGATCAGCAGGTCATGAAGCCCGTCTGCCTTGATTTCATGTGTGACGGAAGTCTCTTGGGCTAGGCCGCGCCTCCGTCTGACTTCCGTGACACGGAATAAAATGCAAGGCAGATGAAGTCTGCAGTTTGCGAAGCGAGGAGCTCTCAGCTGTTCAAGCCAGTCATAAAATTTCAATGCGAGATCTCTAGGTACGGTTTGGCGGAGCGAAGAGACCTGCGTGTGAATATGATCTTCGGATAACGATGGAAGGGTGCGTG
Source organism: Suillus subaureus (assembly GCF_016647635.1). Taxonomy (NCBI): domain Eukaryota; kingdom Fungi; phylum Basidiomycota; class Agaricomycetes; order Boletales; family Suillaceae; genus Suillus; species Suillus subaureus. The sequence continues at coordinate 41,743 of NW_024538603.1, read as the reverse complement.
GAGAAGTGGTGTAAGAGATAATATGGTCCGGAAGACAGCTATTGAACTCGGAAGGTTGTCCGATCCAGTCAAGGACAGTGATGTCGCCCGACCGAGCCACGATCTCCTGCAGGAGCCGCCCGAGCGCGTTCTGCTTCTTTTCACCATAAATGACAGGTAGGGTGATGCCAAAGATGCCAAATAATCAGTACGCAATGTCTTCCTGCAAAGTTGTGACGCGCTTCGATGCCTATTGCAGTTTCTCTCGGGCGCCGCTCATACTTGGACGGAAGGAGATCAGGGTCCGTGCATCTATGCCTGTCGCATCCTCCAACTCCTTCATGATTGTAGAGGACTCTTTGTGGTTGGGAGTGCGATCACCGAGATATATCGACCAATCCTTCTGATAAAAGATAACAGCTTTCGGAGCGACAAATTCTTGAAAGGTCCATCCTCGCTCATTCCAAACACTTCTCGCCAGTGCACTGGGCTGGGATGAAGTAGGGACATCGCATAGGTAGACGGTGGTAAGCGCTGAGTGGCGGTACCAAACGAACATAGAGTTGGTCGATTCTTGAAGTTCGGTATTGCTATTCTTGTCAATGCAGCATGTATCCATCCATGCCCAGCAATATCCAGCATCACGAGCGATTTTGCAGAATGACTGGAGTTTTACGATGCTTTCAACCCGTACACGACCTTGTCCTGGATGTCGTGAAGTAGCATCTCCGTCTCTTCCCACCTGTGTGATAGCAGGACGCGGCGGAAGTACCTCGCCACCGTGTCTTTGATGTGTTCCGTTTGGAAATCTGAATGCTTCGTTGTGGATGAAAGAAGTTCCTTGTACTCTGAACTCATTTTAAAGGAGTTTATCTGTGCCGCTCGGTTGCACAAGAGACCCGTGGACGTGTTAAGCAGACGAAGCGGGGCATTTTCGAGTTCAATCCAAACGGCTTTTCGAATAGTACCTTCTGCCTCGGATGGAGACATACTGCAGATGCAGGTCTGCGAAACAGGATAAGCATCTTCGAATTGATGGATGGATATCTTAGGACTTACTTCGTATCTGCGCTTCGGGAGTATTGTCCAACTTGTCCAACATGATTGTGAAGGCCTCGATAGCTTCGTCGTGACGTTGCATGCCACGCAGCGCTGTATGTGTCAACTGGTATCCAACGTGAGATGAAGGATTGAGTTCGGTAACCTATGCATCGCCGAAGTCAACATAGGCTACGAAAACATAGACGCTATCGCACCTTCTGTGCGTCGAGGAGCGCATCCTTCCATAGCATTTTACCTAACTTTGCCTTGCTGCGACTTGCAAAGACGGAATCGGATGTAGAATCCAGGTCGATCGCCGCCGAGTATAGGTCAGTAGCCCTGTCATACTTGCTTGCAGGGAGGGCAGCATCTCCATCGGCAAGACAGAGCGTGCTGCATTCTTGCTTAAAAACTGAGTGAAATGCCGGTAAGGATTGTAGCCTGCGCGACACCACGAACTCCAGACTTGCCATTGGACCAGTTAAGGCAGTCAGCCTTTGTATATTCATCACTCCAATCCATAATGTGTTGGTATGACCTCACGGCAGATATAAGGTCACCTGCCAAACGGAGTGCATCGCACTGTTTCTGGTGTGTAGTAAAGCACAAAGATTTGAGGTCCCAGACGAAGAGCTGAACAAGGGACTCAGTTATGAAAAGCATTTTACATGTATATTAACGTACCACCACCAAGTCCTCGTACATAAAATGAATAGGTGATCTCCATGATAGATGGCTGAACTGGAGAGTGGTGGTGAAGTGGTCAGCGGCTTCACCGTGGCGTGCGCCATCCAAAGCTGTTATTCCGAGTTGAACACGTAGATATGTCTAATATGTGAGGTTGCAAGGGACCAGTTAGTGTTGATGACCCTGTGTGGCTGCATGATACTTACTTCCACAATATGACATGCGCGAGTGTCGGCATTCGGATAACCAGCAGTGAGTTCTTTGAGGAGCAGGTTTGCCTCGTCATGTTGATCTGCATTGAAGAGGGCGATGGCCTAAAACACATGATGAAGCGGAGAGTATGCGAGACAAATGTGAGTCACACCTTGATCAAGAGCAGAAAATGAATGGTTTCTGAATCTTGACCCGTGTACATGAATGCAACATCAAATGCTGCCCTCGCATGCTGGATGTATCCTTTTCCGCAGAGGGCGATGCCCTTGGAGATATAGCCTGTCAATGAGGGCTGAATGCTGATGGACTATCTCACCATCGAGTTAGCCTTTTGTAAGGGGGTCATGATGGGTCGGTGAATCTCACCTTGATTGCATCCCGGAGAGCACGATCCCAGTCGTGTTTTCGCGCCATAACAAATGATCGATGAGCGTAGGAAGTATGGTCGTTTGCATTGGTGCTGAAATCTTTTGTGAGTAGTCCTTCAGCGGTAGATAGGTCTCCGTCTATGCATGCATCGCGGACTGTCCTGATGACTAGGATCTACACGAAACATGCTCGAATTGTAGTATATGAGCCAAGGACGAGAACATGCCTTTGGATGAAAACCCTGAGGTGCTCACTCCGAGATCATTCCACTGCAATGTCCATTGAGGATGTGGCTGCTGTTCACGGAGAAAGTGACACATGTCACTGAAAATGAGTATTTGAAGATGGCAATGGTTCGTCGATCTGAGAGTCGCCAGATATGGACGTGGTTGTTATCAGATGCGGAGGCGACAAGTGTGCCAGCAGGATTCACGGCAATGGCTTTGATAGAATCAGTATGGTTCATCCAGGGATCACCGACCTGCTGCCAGGTTGTTGTATCCCATTCGCGTATGGTAGGATTATTGCCGGCTGTGAGAAGGCGTGTGTCATCAGGTGTCCATGCGAGTGACGAGTTGACCGTCTGACCAATCTGACCCTGGAAGGATGCAACGCATTCTCTCGTGCTCGGATCATAAATTTGGACATTACGATCTTCTCTGATGGCAAGAAGTTCACCAGATGGCGAATACCGAACACAGATGACCAAACCACTACACTTTATTGGATCTCCTTGTTGCTCCCAGGCTTTGGTATTCCACAATTTCGTTGTTTTGTCCCATGAACCAGTGGCCAGCACTGTTCCATCGGGAGAAAAATCCAGCGACTTGGTCCAGTTAGGGCGGGCTCTGACGGGTTGGGTGAGCGGTTCGCCAGTTTCTCCGTGCCAGACGATGACCTCTCCATTCTCATCACCACTTGCTATCAATTGGCCATCTCGTGATACAGCCAATGCCCACACCCAGTGGCAATGCCCCTCCATCTTCTTCAACACAACACCTGTCTTCAAGTCCGACATACAAAGTGTCCTGTCGAATGAGCCTGTAGTAATTATCCGTCGTTTATCGGGGAAAACTGCGACTGCCGTTACGATTTCTTTATAGACTTTGAACTCTCGCAGGGGTGTAGTGATTGGAATGAGCTTCGGGATTTTACTGGAGATTGATAGCGTCGAGGTGGATTTTGGAGGGATTGTGGGTCTTTTGCTCTCAGCTGCAGAGGTGTGTGTATTAAACGTTCTATGTTGCTTCACTGTCTTCCTCGTTTATATAGACGCCCAGGACATGAGGCTGTTCGCTTCCATCACTGTCATGGCAAGAATGCACCCTATTGCCATACCCGGCGGCCGTCCTCGATCCCAGCGCCTCAGTGCATACATATGTCCGGTTCTTCTCTTAAAAGCTTTCAGAACGTATCCCATGGCATCCAATCGAGCAGTCGGTGTTTCCCGGCGCTCGAACCTGACTATCTATCCTACATGAGTGCATGAATATCGTTGTTTTTCGTGTCGAGCGACTACTCCAGCATATCACCATGTCACTCCTTCAAACACAAGCATATAGCTTATTTCAATATCTCATCGACTCCAAAGATCTGCTCACGCACCGGACGCAGCCAAATGCTCTCTTCCAGTATCTCAAACTCATCGCCAACTCTGTGACGGAGAAACACTTTACTTCCAGTGCTCTGCTCGTGATTTATCTCTGCTTTGAGCTTCGCTCACTCCCGGCCCAACTGGTTTCAGCTCTGTCATTCTCCAATCCCCTCCCAAGTTCATCGTCATTGGAATTCCGCACCACGCAAGTACCAGTGCAACATGCTCGCTTACATCAGTGAGTCCCCCCACCGCAGATGCTACCGAGCCCTGCATTCAAGAGACTGTCATCGTGGGCATTTGGGAATGCCATCTGCCATGGAATCAATAGTCCCTATACCTGGACCGCCGAGAGACCAAGTGAGGTACACACTGGTCCTTTCACCATGTGCCAGGCACTGCGTGATCGATCTTTGATTGACTGATAATTGAATGTCGTGTACTATCTCCGTGAATGAGAATTAATGGTCTGGCTGTAGATCGACGGGGCCTCCTCAAACCCTATCAGCACCCACATCACATTTTCGCCTACAGCTACGGCTCTGTTCTGGCAATGTTGTAATGAGTTAACTCACAGCCCAGTCCTTGGGCCGTTTGGTATTGAGGTGCCTCGCTAACTTCACCTAAGCAGTTCAACAGTGACTCAGACTTCGAAGTCGACGGCCACCTCCATGTTTTCAGTCTGGAACGTGTAGCTTCCTGGGTAAATTCCTATGGACTTCAACTTTAGACTATGTAGTGGGAGTAAGTATCTGATCCAATTCCACTTTGACCGTCTGTACAGTGGTTCCGCAATGGGTAGCATACTTTTAACCGATCACATTGCAGGGAGAAACTGCGGGATCATTGACCTGTGCATGTACCGACTAGCCACTGAGGCCACAAACCACAGTGGTTGTCCCCTCTCCACAGTGCATGCAAATTAAGCATGACAGTAGGACGGCTAGGTGGTAGCTAACTTGAGTGAAAGCTTGGTGATTGTGGGCGTCATAAAACTTTCGGATGTCTGTTAGCAAAGGCAATGAAAACAAAATTTGTCTGATGTACCTTTTGAGCATCTAAGGTCACTGGTGAATCTCCACTAGTCTTCGAGGACTGCGAGTAAATACTAGTTAGATGCTGGTGAGACGTGCACGGGCCACATCATATCAAAAAAATTCTCAAATTTTGTACGAACAATATCACAAACACATTAAATTTGAGATATTCCCAGCTAGTAATTTAGATCACGAATGTCGGGATGAGACTGGGGCGGGAAGTGTTGGGGTATAAGAAAAAGTCAAGACATGGGTGCAAGAGCGTAGATCATGTACGGTTACTGCGGTGGTGGCGTGGTAGAAGGGTGCAGTAGACTGTTCACTGATATGGTAACATAGGCAGGGGGAAGCACGACGGTGATGAGCACATCAATAGATGACTATGTATGGTTCGCGAATCCTTATCCTCTCCAATCTCAGGTAGTAGATATCGAAACTTACCAACCTGAAAGATGAGCCGAGCCGAGACGCTGAGAGACAACCACAACAGCTATCAAACAAATGTTAGAACGTACGAGAATACACATATGCCAGTGTAGGCTATACCTATCACGAACAGACGACTCGACGAGCACAAAACCAAGAAAGGAGAGAGCGAAACATGCAAATACTACTGAACTACAAAGAAGGAAAATAAATCCAAAGTTACAGAGCTCATGACAGAATTAAGTCAGGATAAGGCCAAGGTGGAACAGGAAGCACATAACACACGATACCCTCTTCGGTATAACCCAACTTAGCAACAGCGTTGCTCGCCTCCGACGCGGATGTGGTGTAAAAGTGGTCGGTACCACTGGAGCTGTAGAGGCGATACAAGGCAACGCTTCCGCATATGTTTGTGTTATAGACATATGCAGAAATCTCCTCGTAATCGTAACCAAGGCTTTTAGCGCTCTGCACCTCAGAATATGAAGTGGTGTAAAAATGGTCAATGACTTTGGGGTTGTACATGCGATATAATGGGACAGTGGAAGGCCGACGGTCTGGGGGGAGATACCATGGAAAGACATATGCAGCAACTCCCTCGCCGCTGTACCCAAGGAAGAAGACGGCATTGTTTGTCTCACTGGCATTAGTGGTATAAAAGTGATCCACATATTTTGGCTGGTAAGCTCTCAGAAAATCAACTGCAAGTCTTGAGTCGAGGCACCCTGCTGAAGGGACGTCTCCGAGTTTGACCTGTTGCGAATTAAGATGTCAACATCAAATGGTCATAATTTGAACATACCTGGGGAGTTGAGGTCAAGGCTCTTGTAAAAGCGACAAATAGAGCAAAGAAAGGGATTGAGCCTGAGGCTTTCATTGCGGTTAATTAGCTGAACATACACTGGGGATAAAGGCAACGTATTTATACTCAAAGATGCTGAGGCTCAGGGTAAGTAATGGTCCGATGTCCGAGCCTCATCAGTGTAGTGCTGCCGCAGTTCGGTCCAGAACCTAGGTTCGAACCCGAACCTTTGCGGACCAGACCTATGGTTCGGTCACAGGTCCAGACTTTCTGTTGGACCGAATCCCTTGGTAAGTTCGGGGTTCGGTGTGTCGTCGATAAATCCGGACCGGTTCGAACCTGCTGACTCTTGCGATTTTCGAAGTCAAAGCCTCATGTTTTTGGCGAGGCTTTCTGTTTAAGTATCGTCCTTGCCCTTCTGTTCACCGTCTGTGGACTGGTGAGGTAAGTAGCTCAAGGCCAATATATACAACTTGGGAACGTTGAGCGCTCAGAAGGCCATATACAACGATATGTAGTTAGTATGATTGGACGGGAACCTTGAGTGCTAGCACTGACCCCTGAAATATACGTCACAGTAAGCTCTGGAGCAGGCCCCATGATGCATAGTATCGGATCTGATCATATGGACTCCATCAGTCTTGTACCCTTCCATCACGTCCAGCATCGTCCCTGCACGGAGATGCCAAATTACCTGTTTGGTTCGGAAATGACCGAATAAGGTCCATTGGTGAGTGGGTCTAGGGTCTCAATGTGCTAAAGGCCGCGAGACTTGAGGTCAGAAGCTTATGCTCCCTACCCCCCACTAGCCCTCCCCCAACCGTAAACTACCCTGCTGGTGGGTCATGATTACTGGATACAACTGGCCGGTTGTTGAACGCAATTGCAGTTGTGCGACAGAGCCTGTACTCCAACTAGGTAGTGATGCATCGGGCCCAGCTTGGCCTGAAAGCCAAGGCTCGGACCTGGGCCTGGCTCGGGCTTGGCTCAGGCCTGGGCCGGGACTTGTGACTCTTGTCAGTAGGGAGCTGCATGAGCATACCCCTAGGTATCAGAGGCCACATACGCACTCATACAGAGTTTACCCGTGAGTACTGTATACAAATAATCAATTTATTAGATACAGAAACAATGAAAAAACTGCATCTACATTATCGGTTATGAGTGCAAATGAACACAATGAATAGCACGATGAACGAGTGCGAACGAGCACGGACAAATGAACACAACGGAACAAGTGCAGACAAGCCAAGGCGAGTGAAGACAAGCCCAGTCAAAATGTGTGCAGATGAATGCAGACAAGTCAAGGGGAGTGAAAACGAGTGCAGGCAAGTCCAGACGAATGAAGTCAAGCCAAGTCAAGTCAAAACGAGTGCAGACAAGTACAGACGCATGCAGGTGAGTCTAGATGAGTCCAGACAAGTGCAGGCATTGAAGTGCAGGCAAAATAACTCACCAGTGGCGCACATCATGATGGAATGTGCCGCCAGCGTTTCCAAACTGGGAAGCCTGGGCCAACTCACAGGCCAGGCCCAATGCATCACTACAACTAGGCATATGCATCAGACTTACTACTAGAATTATCCTAAACAGAACGAGAAGGTCGGCGTGATCAGGTTAGTGTGGTAGCTCCCTGATGAGAACTTTCGCAGGTTCGAAACCACTGCCCTCCCCGCCACCCTGGCATTCCTCAAGTTGCCCCTATAGCTAGCATAACCTTATCCTAGGAGAAGGGTGACTGCAGCGGGTGCTAAGACTGTGGTTTACCATGCAACGCTCTGCTGTACACTCCCCGGGCTTGGGTTTTGCTTATCCAAGCCAGTTGCCAGTCTCTTGTACATTTTAGGGCTCCATGAAAAACTACGCTCGAGGTGTCTGTCATGTTTTTAACTCAGACCTATCCTCAGAGGGTCTGCCAACCAGTCTGGAAAATGGTTGTGCCTAGTCCTCAGCAGAACTCACATGAAAGAGGGTGGCAGAACCTGGTTGTTTTGCAAAACTATAGGCAGGCTATGTATTATAATACTAGTCTAATGCATGTACAACGTTCCTAATGATGACTCTATCAATGTTGCCTCGTCTCATCCATCATGCACCCTCACCATTGTAATCAGCCACCTCAACCTCATCTAGTATAGCCTGTGGTATTACTGAAACTTGTCAAAAACAAAAGTACTCAAGCACTTCAACTTCGTTAATATGAATTCTTCAGTCTTTTTCAACTCCTTGAGAGCTGCAAATTCAGCAGCAATATCGTTGGGTGAGATACTCTCTGGACCAGTGAGCAAATAATCTGCATCGCGAGGCTCGGTCGAGGGTTTGGAACTTTGCATCTCTTGATGGGAATGATGGCGGCAGTAGGACTTCCAGAAGCAGATTGAGGATTCAAAACAGCCGAAGTAAGGAGAGCATTCGAATCAGGCCTCAGGGCACAGGTTGCCTGTCTTTTCCATCACAAGCAGGCATGCTGGGCGCAGAGGAGCAGTTACGTTGTTACAGCGCTTGATAAGATCATTGGTTCGGTAGATTGTCATCACGACCCTGGATTGGAGTACCTGATGGGTGATCAGTGTCCCCGCAATGTTCACATCTCCAGTAGTAGTGATTCGGGTTGTTGTCAACTCGTTCCAAGCGCTCAAAATTGTCATTGATCAGCGATGCGAGGGGGCACCTTCCAGCATGCACCATTTACTTTAAGGACGTCGATTTTCGCACCCCCGAACCTGGAACCGGATATAGGTTAATAAAATACAGCATATTTATAATGTAAGTAATAAGTATTCTGCAGGAGGGGGACTCAATCATCGACATCCCACTTCGGAATTGGCAACCTAGGAGGCAGTTTCCTCCATCCAGTGGAGGCCACAGCAACGGCAGGAACATCCTTTACGATCATCGACTGCCCCGGTTTGTAGCTGCATGAAGCACTCAAGCTACTAGCGATGGACTCTCACGAGTCAGCTGCACGAACTCGGGTTTCTGCCTCAATAGCATCTGGTTGTGAATGCTGAGCAGAGTGTCGCTTGTCTGGTCGCAGGGAGTTCTTTAGAGCATCGATAGAAAAGGATGGGGACAAAGGAGAAGGGGCCGGTGACCCTGATGAGCCAAAGAATCTCCTAGCCGGACTCTATCGGAAACTGTCACTAAGAGTAGGATTGTATATACAAAACGATGCGCACCTTTGGACTGTACTGGACACTCGGCCTATTCTTGGGAAATGGTGTGCACTTCACCTTTAAATGTAAACGGTTTAGGCGATGGATCTCGTTTGGAGCTGAATCAAGCATTTGTTCTTTGGTGAGGGATACATCGCCGAAAGAAGTGAGTGTGTGATCGTCTTCTGAGTTGGAGGTATCATTGGTGGCACTCAACTCAATGCAAACGTCTCCAAAGGATGAGAGGTCAGGAAGAAGGTGCAAGCTTATGTGCGGGTGTGCAGTAGATTTTGGCTAGACAACTTGTCAGCGAAGAGGAGAGAGGAACATAGAGGAATGCTCACCATTGAATTGTAGAAGGCTTAGCAGTGAGAAGCCTGACAACGTTTTGCATATTTATACTGCCCATGTCGTCCGTCCACTGCTAGTGGACTGTGCAGGTATGACTAGCCACAAAATCCACAAAACACAATAGATGTCCCCTCGGCAAATCCAGCAGCATCACGTCAAACAGTCAAAGGAAGGCTCGGGCAAAGCAACACAAAAGCGGATTAAAAGGGCATAAACAAATATAAACAATTGATATGGTATACAGTCCATCCGGGATCTCTAGAACTTTTCAAAAATAAAATACATACTGCTACAATATTTCTAGGGTCCTAATGTCCATCATATTGTGAACAGAAGCAGTGTCTTTGACTTGTGCAATGATATCACAATCTGATGCAATCCTCTTGTATTCTCCGCCGCGCTGCTGTGCAAGCAAAAATGCACCAAATGGTTGTCGAAGGTGGATGACCAATCGCAATGCTTGTGAGCAACACTCCAAATCAATCCGCTCCTGTTTTGCAGAACGACATGAGTGATTTAATGGAGATCTAGGATCAGACAAATCAACTGTGTCATCATCGAAGGCAGGCTGCTCTCCAAAGTCAGACAGCTCGAGAAGACGACAGTCCCATGGACGGACAAGCAAGAATGTCTGTCGAGTAGGCCTTGCCCATGTGAATTGAACCAGTGTCTCTTCAGTGGTGGTCAACAGGTCATGAAGCCCATCCGCCTTTACTCCGTACATGTTACGCTCAGCATTCATAAGAACAGCTAAATGGTCACAAAGAGTCTAAAGCATACACCTATGTACAAGTCATGCGAGTTAAGCAGTATATTGCAGGCCCTGGTCTGCGTAGGTCAAGTTAAAGAATACAAGCATAAGAGATAGAGTATATATAGAGGGATTAAAGCGGAGCTTTAATAAATGAATCAGAGTTGGAAAGTAAATAGCGAATCAGAAAAGAGAATAAAGAATCGTATGATGGAACATTATAGAATGTCTGAGAATGATTAGTTAATCGTGAATAAGTGAAGAGGTGAAAGGAAAAAGTGAGACTGTAACAGTACGTGGATTGAGCTGCTTGGGCTAGATCCTGCCTCCGTCTGACTTCTGTGACACGATGCACTATGCAAGGCAGATGCAGTCTGCAGTTCGCGAAGCGAGCAGCGCTCACATTGTCAAGCCGGTCATAAAAACTTGAAGCCAATTCTACAGCCACAGTATGTTGCAGCGAAGAGACGGCAGTCTGAATCTGGTCTTCAGACAAAAGTGGGAGGGCGCATGGAGGAGCTGCGTATGATGAAATGTCGGCTGGGAGACAACTGTTGAACGTGGATGGTTGTCCGACCCAGTCGAGGGCTGTAATGTCCCCCGATCGAGCCACGATCTCCTGCAGGAGCCGCCCGAGTGCATTTTCCTTATTCTCGCCGTAAAGGATAGGTAGTTGGATGCCGAAGATACCAAACAGTGAGTACGCAATATCTTCCGCCACAGAAGTGACACGCGTAGACGCCCATTTGAGTTTCTCTCGAGCGTCTCTCATCCCCTGTTGGAAGGCAACGAGGGCGCGAGCATCTACGCCCGTCGCACCCTCCAGCTCATGCATAATCTCGACTGACTCCTTGTGGTTGTGAGAGTCATTGTCGAGATATAGAGTCCAATCTTGTTGGTAGAAGAGAATGACTTTAGGAGCCAGGAATTCTGGGACGGTCCACCCTCGGGTGTTCCAAGCACTCCTTGTTAGCGCGCCAGACTTGGACGAAGGCGGAACATCAGAGAGGTAGACGATCGTAAGCGCTGCATGGTAGTACTAGGCAAATATGAAGTTGAGCGATTTTTGGAGTTCGACATTGTTGTTCTGGTCGATGCAGCACGAATCAACCCACGCCCAGTGAAACCCTGCCTGGTGCGCTTTCTTGCAGAATAACTGCAATTTTCTGAGACCGCCGGTTGCCTCCAGCTGGAACACGGCCTTGTCCTTGATGTCACGCAGCAACGGCTCCTTTCCTTCCCATCTATGTGATAACATGACACATCCGAAGTATTTCGCCACTACATCTGTGATGATCTCCCTTGGGAGGTCTGCGTGCTTCATAATCGATAGCAGAAGCTGCTTGTACTTTGTGGTCGTTTTAAAAGCGCTTATCTGTGTTTCTCGATCACATAGAAGCCCAGTGGTGGTGTCGAACAGACGAAGCGGGGCGGTGTCAAGCTGAACATTTATGACCTTTTGAATGACATCATCTGCTTCGGAGGGACTGGCATACTGTTCACGCAGCTCTAAGGAAAGAGTTGAGCATCTAGACAATGTGTTGCTCACTGAGGCTCACTTCGTATCTGCATATCGTGAGCATTGTCCAATTTGGCGAGCATCACTTTGAAGGCCTCGATAGCTTCATTGTAGCGTTGTGCGCCATGAAGCGCTGTATGCTTCAACCGGTATCCAATATGCGACGAAGGGTTCAACTCGATTACCTATGTGTGGTCAAAGTGAGCGTTGGCTAGGAAGTTATTTGAATAGATGACATCGTACCTTTTGCGCATCGAGAAGTACGTCCTCCCACAGTGATTTTTCCGAGTTGGCCATATCGCGGTTTGCAAAGACTCGAGCCTTGACATTCAAAGATATGCTATATGACATGACGAAGGGGCAGAAAAATAACAGTAAAATACCTTTGATTCAGGCCAAGCATCCTTGGGCACTGCCCACCCCGATATCATCCTGTCGGAACCTCCGCTGAGGATGTGCTTGCCATCCACGGAGAAAGTGACGCATCCTACCCAGCTTGAGTGCTGGAAGATGGCGATGGTTCGCCGATCTGAGAGTCGTCAGAGACGAATATGCCTGTCATAAGATGCAGACGCGACGAGTATGCCAGCGGGATGAATGGAAATGGAGGAGATATCTGAAGTGTGGCCCCTCCAGGGATCACCGACCTGCTTCCAGGTCACTGTATCCCACTCCCGTATGGTCGGATCTTTTTGATCTCCTGCTGTGAGAAGGCGTGTGCCATCGAGCGTCCACGCGAGTGAAAAGTTGTATGGAATCTGGCCCTTGAAGTCTGCGACGCGTTCCCTCGTGTTTGAATTATAAATTTGGATGTCGTTGTATGTTGCAATCGCGAGAAGCTCGCCGGACGGCGAATACTGAACGCAGCGGACGCAATTTCTACGTTCGATTGGATTTCCTTGTAGCTGCCATGTCATCGTGGACCATAGCTTGGTCGTCTTGTCTTCTGAACCACTGGCCAGTATTGTTCCATCGGGAGAAAAGTCCAACGCGTAGATCCGATTAGAGTGGGCTTTGGTGGATTGGGTAAGAGATTCGCCAGTTTCCCCGTGCCAAATGATGAACACTCTTCTTTGATCACCGCTTGCTATCAACTGCCCATCTCGTGATACCGCCAATGTCGTCACCTTATCGCGATGCCCCTCCATCTTCTTCAACATGGCACCTGTCTTCAAGTCCCACAAACAAAGCGTCTTGTCAAACGAACCTGTCACCATACGTCGACCATCAGGGAAAACTGCTACAGCGCGTATGGCTTTTGTATGATCTTTGAACACTCGAAGGGGTGTGGTGTTTGAGATGAGCTGAGGCATTTCACTGGAGGTTGACGGTTTCGAGTACGGCCGAGGCGGACTGGGGAGAGTACTAAATAGTCTCCCCTAGTCAGATCTATCGAAGGACTGTGGGTGTGTACAGGTGCGAGTACCGCATAGACGCTCAGCTACTAATTAATCATGAAGGCTGTTCGTTAAATTTCACACACCAGTGTGCTTTGTACGATGAAGGATCTTGCGTCGAGATATATCACAGCTTAACTCTGCACCAGAGGGCACAGCGCATGAAAAAGTGCATGGCATTGCTCGTTGGAGTTCCTGTGCAATGAAATGGCAGCTAAGTACCCTCCAAAGTGCTTTTCATTGAGAGCGGGCTCCTACATATCATAGACGACGGAGCAGCTTGGAAGAAAATGTTCGCAGATGCTCATATGATCAATTCCCTGCTCATCACACAAAACCAGGCCGCCGATGACGACACTACCACCATTTCTGAGCCCCGCGGACATTATTGTCTGCTTCCGAACATCATCCCGGTCGAGCGACAAAAAACCGTGTCACGTTGATTTAGCAGTGTTTTAAGCACACGAAATCCCACAGTCTATCAAATTCTTTATCAACGATCTAGCTCTTTACATGCAATTATCTGCAACCGAGACCACGATGGCACCGCTGACGATCCTTGTTGCTTCATACACTGACTCGATCTACACGCTGTCCTTTGATCCAACACCATCGACAGGATCTCCGACACTTGAACTCCTCGCCCGAACACCCGTTGGGCACCATCCGTCATGGATCGCATCTCATCCGTCCAATAGATCCCTTATTTATACAGGGCTCGAACAGGCAGATGGAGAAGTCGTCGCGATCAAGTATGGAAAGGGTGGAATCGTCGAGGGAGGAGAGGTGGTGGCCAGGGCCAAGAGCGGTGGTGCAGACCCTTGCACCCTTCTTGTCACGGAAGACGAGCTTATCATTGGAAATGTAAGTCCCCGCAACGTCGGCTTCACCTGTTCTAAGCGTTTTTCCTTCCTTGCACTTGTGTCTGCACCCAGTACTCCTCGGGCACAATCGCGACCCTTCCGATATCAACATCCGCCCCTTACATACTCTCACCAAACACATGGACGCTTTCGATGCCCTTTGAGCATGTAGGTCGAAACAAAGCTCGTCAATCTTCATCCCACCCCCACCAAATCATCTTCAATCCACTGAACCAAACGGAGAAAGAGCTCCTTGTCCCGGATTTAGGTGCAGATAAGGTCTGGAGACTCGCCAAACGAAGCGATGGCAGGTGGACAATCTGTGGTCATATTGACTTTGAAGCAGGGGTGGCCCACGACATGTCGTAGTTCGAGGTGTGTCATTAACTTCGACTCCTGAAATCTTGTTGATTGTTGCAACAGGAGCTACCCTTTACACGCTACTGGAGCTCACCTTAAAGCTTGCTGTACACACTTTCCCTCCGCTTCCGGCGCCCCCCACTCCTCTTACATCTCTGTTCACGCTTTCTGGGTTACCGATACCGGATACCATGACGGCAGCGGAAATTCTGCTGCCCGAACCCAATGCATCCTTCCCTGAAACATTCATCTACACGTCGAACAGAAATGACCCTCATTCGGAGGGTGACACTATCGCAATTTTCTCTCTCGCCGCCGGAGAGGGCCAGCCAGAACTCGTGAACGAAGTACGCACGGGGCTAACCCATGTCCGTGGGATGGCGTTTGGAGGTGATGAAGACAAGTATCTGATTGTGGGTGGTGTGGAAGGTGGTGGAGTGAAGGTATTTGAGAGGATTGATGGTGGCAAGGGACTCGAAGAAATTGCGAAGCTCGGTGAAGACGTTGTAGGATGTCCCACTGGCTTCTTGTGGTACTGACATATGTCGTGAAGTCACGATGTGAACTGATGGTCTGCCCGCCAGTTTGGGTGTAATATTTACGGGTGTCTGCTCCAGGATACCAGTTGTGCAATGTATGTTTGCTATGTAGTGCCCGATCGAATGGGCTTTTATGGATTTGTACATCAAGGAAACCAATATGATGATGATCTACAACAATCATGATTACAACAGAACCAGATGCTACCTTTTATCATATGCGTAGTCCTGGACAGTATGTACATTGTATCCACTAGTTGTATCTCCACAGCTTCCACTTAGTAACCCCTCGTATCCGACTGTGATAGTGCGTACCAGGCCCTGTCAAATATCGTCAGTGTCACGAATGCCATCTATCCTCGGCTGCATGAACAAGGTTTTTTTTACAGATATTTTCAATACCCCTGCCTTCGCTCAAGGAAGTGTGGATATAAGTATCATCTCTTGTCTTGTGCGCGGACTTTTGCATTGCACCGCACCAGAAAAAACATAGAGAACGTCTGACGCTTTCCAACGAGCTCCTAATGGATACGTTGGCAATCCCGCGCGGTCGCCCAACTCCAAGACAAAAAGGCATGGGATTAAGCCTGAAGTTTCGGGCATTCTAACGTCAATCTGTGAGATAGAATCAACCCATCCAATGAGGCACGTTCTAGAGTTATACGAACGGTGATGCCTTGAATGTCGTCCATGGCGAATATCGCGTGCTCGGGTTGCTGTTGACGAAGTTCTGAAGAATGGAAGTGTAACTTGTAGCAACGAACAGGTGGCTTACCCCCCGATGACTATGGAATGCAGCCGAAGAATACACGCAGCAAGACCAATAAACTTATGCGAGAGAACGCAGCTGCACTACCAGCCTAAATATTATTCAGCTGAGCCTGCACGGTGATTACTCGAGAGGTCACCAACGAGGAGAGATGAGGTTCATGTAGAATATTGAGATGGCTCGCGCATATAAGTGGTTGATTTCCGTCTAGTATGCGTGATTTATCCGCGAAGCTAGAACGAAGATGCTAGACCGTCTCCATTAGTCAGCGTATTCACTCTAGTTTCGTGCTGAGACGTGATGATGGCCGTAGTTATGTGCTGTATGGGCGGTAAGGGACCAGATGAGCACTGACGAAATATAATAGCTCGTGGTGGATCAAGCAATCTCGATGAGATGACACACCACTACAAGGTATTATATGTTGGACGCGAGGAAGACACAGAAAGTAGATGGTGGTAGACGATCGTGTTCGCCAGCGTTGAGTACGGTGACCTAGAACAAGCGAACCAAGTTAGATCTGACACGATTCCATCAACTTCGTCCCTACTGTGGTCCCTTATTCACCTTATTCATTTTCTTTAGGATGCTGTGTGATCGCCCTGTGGAGCCGCAGCATGTTGATCAATATCAGACGTGACTGAAGGTAAGTGCCATGGAGCGCATGAGTAAATCGATCAAGGACTAAAATCGGGCAGAGGCGTTAAAAGCATATTTAAATTAGTGAGCAATGTCCACTCACTGCGTCTCGATTCCTACTCCCATCCGGCAAGCACTTCATCACATCAGGAGTCAGTGGTCGAATTGATTAAGTCTGAAGTCGAGCCAGGAACCCCAACGTCAGCATTGAAAGTCAACTCATCCAACAAAGCATGTACTAGAACTAGAGTGGCGCAAACGCGGAGCCCACGGAGCTGTTCCGAATGGTGTCCCGTCCCCGACATGCATCGTGGTATCGAGAGGACAGATATCGGAGGGCTTAACTCACATGGTCAAATCCGAGAAGCGTACGTGCAGGATCATTACCACTGCACGATAGAGCCACGGAGGGACCATGTTGTCGCTATGGGAGGGGTCACGGTCACGAACGAAGAAAAATGAACTTTCTGTAAAACGTTAAGATAGCCATAAAGTTGGGAATATGGGCATGCCAGTGAGACCTGCTGCTCTGAGAAGAGGTTGAATACTTGTAAGTGATGCAGCCGGAATATTGAGCGGGTTCTACTACTAGTGGTGAATATTCAACGTTCAATACTGATAGTACTGGCTGCCAGTACTTGATACCTATGGTGGATGTTCGCACTTGTCGCCGTGACGCTTCAGACTCTTTATGTCACGTGACCCGCAACATTCCGCGACTTTTCAGAAGCAACTTCGCGATGGACTTTCGAATCCAGTGGACATACCACTCAAGTGGCATAAAGCTGCTGCCGCCGCCGAAACCCTTCCCCTTCAACTGGTAAACACGTGTCTGAAGTGTTTTAGATGACAAATCATGTCACGCGCGTCCGCCATCTTATAAGTTGCTTCGGTTTGGATTATTTTGTACTCTCACTGTTCGAACGAATAACACTTTGAACTCTTCCCAGGTTGCACGTACTTTGCGAGTCGCAACATGCAAACAAGTAATTCGAAAGTCAATCTTTTGACGGTCTCGGATATCATTGCTGCGCTGCAGATCATCGTGGGTGCCAAAGTTTTAGACACTCCTCTGCGAATAACAACTATTCGCATCAGCTATGTTCACAAGTAATCGTGCGTCCGTGAGGATATTTCATTCGATGCATTATTGACCATTAGCAGCCTGAGGTACTCGACCTTGAAACCCCGTACTCCCGAACCACATTCCCTAATCCCAATCACTGCAATTGAGCTCAAAGATCAGAGCATCCGTGCCATTATCACCGAACGCCAACTAGGGTATAGCACGGGTATGGGCCACACCGCGGGTATGGGGGTCACGGGTATGGCGGGTACGGGTACGGTGTAGAGATTTGGCACCCGTGGTCATACCGTACCCGTTTGCACGGTATACGGGTATGTTCACGGGTACTAGTAGCCGCGCTATCTCCGAATGTTCTCCGCGGTGTTATATATTGGACATGACAAGGATTCACCACTCACTACGATCCTTATTTTTCGGAGGGTCGTTGACTGCAACAGTGACGGTTGGACATGACAAGGATTCGCCACTCACTACGATCCCTATTTTTCGGAGGGTCGTTGACTGTAACAGTAACCCGCTGCACTCGGCGATTCAACAGTATAAAGTGAGGTATGTAGACTCTCAATACCATTTATTCCATCATCATCATGGTTAATCAGTCTACTGTCAATGACACGGCCTCGCTCGCTGAGTCTACCTCAACATGTTTAAATATATCGTCATCTCCGCAGCCCATAGTGGACAATGTTGCAAAACGTGTCAAGCTTATCCTTGCACAGGCCACAGCAACCCCCTCTGAGTTGCACTCCGCTGCTCCGGAAGTAATTGATGTTGATGTTGATGTTGATGAAAATGATGTGGCACCTCCTGCCGCCGAACAGGATGACGAAGCTGATCTAAGTACGTGAACTTATTGCTCGTGTTTGCGTGGACCTTGATTAATTTTCGCTCACAGATACTCTCAAGAAAACATGGCGTTCAGCAGTCTATTCGTTTTTTAAGCTTGACGCTGTGGCTGTCCAGTATCACGATGGACGTCTAGTTCATTTCTTCCCTTGCGGGGCACACAAGTGCAAACTCCCTTCCGGAGGTGTCCGCCGCTTCCAGGACTCCAGGGACAAGTCATCGACTACGAATCTAAGGCATCACGCCAATGGCTGTTGGGGCAAAGAGGCAGTTGATCTTGCATTTAGTGGCGGAAAGGTACAGGCCACGAGCGGATCAGTTTTCTCTGAATCTCGTCCGAGAAGAGTACATAGATCGTTACAAAGACCAGGTCTCACCTTCAACTCCAGCTGCACATGTCTCAGTAGAAGACAAGGTACGACAATGTGCTGATGACTTTGGTGACATATTTCTTGGCACAGTAGCATCTCTAGTAGATGAGCTTGACGACTATTTGAGGCAACCAGTAGAGAATACCAAAGTCCCACTGCAATGGTGGGTCCATAATCAAAAGACGTATCCGAATTTGCACCGGATGGCACTTGATTACCTTAGCATTCCTGGTAGGTTGTGCATCATCGCTCTCGCTAGCATCACAGCTTATGTGTTACACACCATAGCTACCTCGACTGCAGTCGAACGTGTATTTTCGCAAGGCCGGCACCTTCTGTACTTCACTCGAAACCGCTTGTCTCCGTCATCGACTCGCGCATGCCTCTGTCTTGGCTCGTGGCTCCGCTGTGATCTGGTAGCACTCGAGGATCTTACTAAGATCATGAAGTCTGTGAAGAAAAGAAAACGAGAGGACGAGAGTGTTGGGTGAGGTTATTAGACCTACAGGCTACGTAGTGTTACTATTTCTTGTATGTGTACCCGCGGGTAAATGCAACACCGCGGGTAAGCTGCTATACCGCGGGTTAGTACGGGTAATACCGTACCCGTACCCGTACGGGTACGGTGTTGACGGGTACGGGTACGGTGTTGACGGGTACGGGTACGGTGTTCATCTTCCGACCCGCGGGTACACCCGTGCTATACCCTAACGCCAACACCAGTTGGACAAAGTTTTGCACGATATCTCTGGTTTGCAAACAGTCATGGATGGTATCCACACACTTCAGCAGCAACTCGTCGAGCAGAAGAACAAAATCGTCGAATCCATTAATTTGCACAAGAGGCTCGTATCACCCCTCTGGCGCTCGCCAACTGAAGTCCTATCCCAAATCTTTTCTCACTGTCTCCCACAAATTCCGAAACTCGATAGGTTGCAGCTCCCATCAAAGCTAACCGCACCTATGCTGTTGACCAGAATATGTCGACAGTGGAGGGAGGTTGCTGTGGGCACGCCTAACTTGTGGTGTGTACTGTTTGTGAGAGTTGACGACAGAGACTGGCAGCAGGCAGCCTCCTTCTACGACTCTTGGCTGAAGCGAGCACGAGGACGTCCACTCTCATTAAGACTCCAGTTCCACGCAGATCATCACCCGACCAAGTTACAACGCCTTCTTCGGCCTTACATCAATCGAATCTCATCACTCTCTGTCGATTTTTACCATCCCGGCACACCTGAACTTAATATGTTCACAGACTTCCTAGCACTAGAGGAGATGTTCGTGCATATTTACGAGCACATCTCTGGTGGTGATATGCCAGCTAATATTTCATGCTCTATCTCACAACTGCCGTTCACTCTGTGCAGTTTCGATGTATCAGGGTGGTTACTCAACTTCAATGACTTGTCCTCTTGCCATCCCGTATGGGCCCATCTGACAACACTCAAGATCGGGGTATCGGAAGCAAAAGCTGTTCTCTTCTTGCTCCAGCTAGCTCCCAACTTATCCTCATTAATGATTCGCATAGTATCCGAGGATGTCCAAACGTTGAGGCCATTCACACACACAAACCTTCAAACCTTAGACATCAGTTGTGAATGTTTTCTTGACCCAGGATCCCAATTCTGCCACCTGCTTAATGCTCTCTCACTCCCCACTCTACGCGTACTCGCTGCTTACGATGTACGAGGGTGGCCTCATGAAGAGTTCAAGGTATTCCTGGCACGGTCAGAGTGTCCGCCGGAGAGCCTGATCATCAGCAGAGAGGTGACAGATGAACAGCGAGTAGAATATGTTGACCTTGTTCCTTCGCTCCGAATTGTATTGCGTTGATACTCTGCATCGTTGCAGATTTTGTGGTATATGATGGTCAGTCGTGCTACTCCGTATACTATATGTTACCGCTGCTGTATACTACCAGGCTCGTTTAAGATTCTTGTTACAACTTTGAAAGATAGCATCGCTGCAGATCATGCCTTTTGTTTGTGGCGTTTGTAAGCATACCATCCGTTATGACTTTGTCCCTGCTTGTCATCATCGCACTGATTTTATCAAGAGCATAGGCATCTTAGACATCCTCGTCCACGGCCAGGGCAATGAACGTCACTTTGCCTACCATTTGATTGACACGTTGCCACAGATTGGCTTCCTGAAAGACGTCTCCAATTTTCTAGGTTGCCGAGGGTAATTGAAACAAGTCGACCATCGCAGGCAAGATGTACTAAACCCCGGCCGCAGCTGCTCACGTTCACTTTCTATGATGTTTTCGATTTCCACCTCCTTGCATAAATTTTCAACGCTGCTTCCGATATGTTTTTCGGTATTTTTTTTGTCGCGCTCTCATATTGGATATTTTAGAGCAGGACTAGTGAAGCGTGTTTTTAATGATTTCTAACATAACAAAATCATATCCAAGCATAAACACCCTAAATGAACGTATTCAGCGAGGGAATCGAAAGTAGCCATTAATATGCGCCAGTGTGACGTCTCGCAAAGAAAACCTAAGGTGGCATTAAAGGCTTTGTCCCGTCTTATTCCAGATATGCGAATCGCATCCTCAACACATCCTCAGCCAGACCTTAACGTATCATGCTACAATGGAAGTCAGTTTTGTGTAAAGGTCTGAGCAAGGACGAATCCGATCTCACCTGGAGTGCATCATCGAGTACTTGGTCCCGGTCGATGTATGCGCCGTAACAATTGAGCGTTTGGCGTGCGAGGCGTGCTAGTTGTGGACGATTGGACCGGACCAAAGAGGGTCATGGCATCCGGACTCGACGATCGAATGCTGCGAAAAACTCTTCTAGTGATACACACGCCCTCCGCGTTGCATGCACTGCAGGTGGCCGTATCATCGATGGGGACCTGGCATAAAGCATGCTCGAATTAGGTCACCAGAGTCAATGAATGATGGAAACATGCCTGTGAATTAGCATCCTCGGGTACTGCCCACTCTGATATCACCCCATCCCCACCACCACTGAGGATATACTTGCTGTCTATGGAGAAAGTGACGCACATCGTCGGTGCTGAGTGGTGGAAGATGGCGATAGTTTTTTGATCTGAGAGCCGCCAGATACGGACCTGCTTATCAGCAGATGCGGAGGCGACAAGTGTGCAAGCAGGATTAATGACGATGTCTTTGATATGGAGACTGCAGTGGCCTGTCCAGTGACCATTACCGACCTGTTGCCAGGTCGATGTATCCCACTCCTGCATTCTCAGAGAATCGTCGTGAAAGGCCGTCGTGAGAAGGCGTGTGCCATCGGGTGTCCTAATCTCGGCACTGACAGATAGGTGGCCATGGTAGTAGTATCAGAAGCCCTGTAATTGTAGTAGAGTTCTGTAGCTAGATAGTATAACACAAGTTAGAAGGTAAATTTTGAGTGTGGTGATATTAAACATACAGTTGTTTATCCCTTTCGTGTTGACGAGGTCATGCTTCCTCTCAGCGGATATTTGACTCCAACCTATTTCTCCAAGTGCTGATGATAATCAGCAGAATTGCCAGTGGTAGGCAGAAATTTGAACACACCTCGAAATACTTCATTTGCAGTTTGCCATTTTGCCATGGTTTCTTTTTGGACCTCCTGCTCAGCCTGCAAATTCCCTAACTGCCTCTTCATCAACTCTATCTCGTTTTGAAGGTCCTAAGCCCACCAGATTAATTATGCACTTTTTAATATTTTGAAACTTACTTCAGGGGTCTTGGTTTGTGAATGGTACTTCACATTCATAGACTGTCCCCACACACCAGGCCTAACTCTGTCAATGGTGTATGATTTCAGGTTTTGACAAGACAAAGAGAGAATTTCTTTGAGTGTCCTTCCAGATCTGCTGATGGAAATGTTCTTCTCAAGAGCTTCCTGGAGGTTAGATTCAGGGGAAGCATTAGGCAGTTGGGGAATCTTGGTTGGATCTGAGGCAACCTCCTGTTGGCAATAAGAAGAGAAGTCTGTGTCCACACATTACGAAACCTGGGGGATTAGCCTCTGGGTAAGCTTTCGTCTTCCCTTTTTCCTTTTTGACTCTTATTACCTCTTGGCACCTTTGACACCTTAGGTAGTCCTCACCATTGTTGTTATAGCTGATTGCTTCTCTCTGTCTTGGACTTCTTGATGCCTCATACTTATATCTTTCCTCCTGGACAGTTTACCTCAGTGTTTCTTTCACGTTTGCTGAGGTATGCCCATTATTGTTGTTACTCATATTCAGTCTTGCTGACTCGTTACCTAGACTTAGTCTGTGTCTAGGTAGTTATCAAATATAGCATTTCTTTCACGTTCGCTGAGACTTAGTCTGTGTCTAGCTTGCAGCAGGTTATGAGCCCTGAGCTCTAACGAGCTCAAAAATCAGCAAACTTACACTCTTTCCTCACAAATCAATACAACGTCTCACTTGTCACTCAAATACCTCATCATCATGGGGAAGTATGACCACATAATTGAACTAACTGGTGCAGATGAATATCCTTCCTGGCATCATGCAGTTGTTCTCACTCTTCAGGGAGATGGATTATGGAACCACTGCAGTTCTGGCACTGATCCAAACAACTTTGCCGAATACACCTCAGTTATGCCGTCGCCGGCAACTGCTGGATCTCCCACTGCCACAGAGAAACAAAATATGGTTGACTGGATAAAGGAGGACACCCAGGCGAAAGGTATAATCTGCAGAAAGCTGTCTGCAGTAGTCCAGGGGCTTCTCAATGAGTCCTGGACTGCGCAGGAGCAGTGGGATAACCTTGCGACTCACTTTGGGTGACTTGATGTCACATCCCAGTTTGAACTTCGCACACAGCTCTTCAGAGAGAAACTCAAAGACCCAGAGGACACACCTCACTATATTAGTGCATTTGAAAATGCAAGGTGTCATTTCGCAGAGATGAACATGGTGGTCATGGAGGATGAATTAGTATTCCTGTTACTTCATGGCCTCCCCGCAACCCCTGAGTGGCTGATTTTCAAACGTATGATGATGAATCTCTACAGCACATCCATCATGACCTCATTGACCATGGCACTGTCCACCACTGCCAGCTCAAGGATGACTTTCGCCGCAGTTGTGAAATCCCTTTCTGAAGAAGCCAATCGACTATGAGGAGAGCTAAAGTTAAATGGCCCTGGTTTGGAGTACACCAATGCCACTTCGTTGAGGACATCCTCAGATGCAAAAATGAATCCCAAGACAGGTGTCCGGATTCACAAGGCCAACCCCAAGGGGGTGAGCTGTGACAACCCTCTTTGCACCAGGCAACCATGCTCGCTTATGCATGACCGGGAGCATTGCTTTCAGCCCGGTGGGGGCATGGAAGGACAGGGAGGTAATTTGAGCAGGAATTGTGATCGGAAGCTGAAAAAGGACATAGCCATGGCTACAAGCAGCAGTGAGGCTTCCTCTCCCAGTTTGCCTGCACCTCCTACTCCGGACACCACCAGCGCTGTTGCTGATGAGTTTCACAACCTGACTTGTGCCCTGATAGAGGATCTTGAGACCGACCCTGAATCTCTCCCCAGTTTCGACGACATCGCTTGCATCATACAGCAGTCACTATCCACCATCCTGGACTCGGGTACAACCTCCAACCTCATTGTAGATTGTAGCTACTTCTGGACTTACTCAGAAAGCTCTCTAGTGACAGTCAAAACTGCCAATCATGGAAGGTTGGCAACTTCTGGATGTGGAAATTGCATTGCAGATCTGACTCTTGGGGGACGTATGTTCAGAATCACATTCACTGAATGCTTACATGTGCCCAGTGCAATGATCAATCTTTTGTCCATTGGGCACATGCTCAAACAGAAGTGGTCATGCAACTTCGAACATTCGCCTCTGCGTTGTGAACTCAAATACCATGGTGAGATCCTAGGGCAGATCCCAATGACTGGGAACTTGTTCTTTGTTGATCTAAAGTTCATCCATCCAAATACCACATCACTAAACTGTGCTCATCAGCCTCCTCATGAGATCTCTGCATTCGTGCACCTACCTCTATTGCTTGACCTATGGCATGCCCGGATGGGCCATCCAGGTGGAGATGCCATCAAACACCTAGGACGCATTGCCACTGGTATCAAGCTTGATACCACTGCACCCCTTCAATGCTGCAAGCCGTGTATCATGGCGAAGCACCTGCACAAGCCCTATCCTCCTTCAAAGGAGCCTTGTGCCAATCAAATGCTGGATCTCGTTCACTCGGATTTGTGTGGTCCTTTCCCTGTTGCCACACCTGACGGCAAGCTCCATTTTAGTCTTCCTAGACAATCACACAAATCTGCTGAACATTCAGCTTCTTGTGACCAAAGATCAGGCTCTTGAAGCCTGGTGCATGATCAAAGCATGGTGGGAGAATCATTCAGGGCACACAGTTAAAGTTTTTCGATTGGACAATGGCAGGGAGTTCCTGAGTAACACCTTTTCTAAGGCACTTAGAGAGGCTGGGATTGAATGACAACTTTCTGCACCATACGCCCATCAACAAAATGGAAAGGCAGAATGTGCCATCTGTACTATTGAGGGGTGTCTGTTTGCAATGTTGGAAGCAGCAGGACTTCTGTGAATCTGTGGGGAGAAGCTGCCCTGATGGCATGCTATCTTTGGAACCAAAGTGCTTCCAGTACCTTACCTCCCAATGTCATGCCATATGAAATGGTAAATGGCCATAAGCCAGACCTTTCTCACATCCGAGTGTTCGGCTCACAATGCTTTGCATGGATTCCCACCAAGCTACAGGCGAAACTTGGTCCACACTCACATCCTGCCATGTTCATTGGGTACCCAGAAGGCACAAAGGGTTATTGGTTGCGTGATGCTAATGGCACCTTCTTTGTTGCAAGAGACGACTGCACCACTGCACAGCAGGGATAGAGGATGAGAGCGCAATGAGGAAGATAAGCCGGGCAGAAACCCACAAGTGATGTGTATCTTTCCACTTCTTCTGCAGCATGCACGCATGCTCATTTTTACCTTACTTATCTCTTAGGCACCCAGGGGAGTAGGACCGGAACATAGGACATGGACATGGGATATGGAAACCGGACACTTAGGACTCAAGGCGCACACCCAAGGATTCCAACTGGTCAAAACACTTCCATTTGGCACTATCCAAGGGTATTCTAATGTACATGCACATTGATTCAAGTCAAAAGAAAAGGAAACTATCTACAGGAACCACCTTCTCTTCTTGTAGTGAATCACGATAACGTCCAACTCATTCATCACCTCCAACATCATCCCATGCATAGTGGAAGCCCTAGCATAGAGGGTGCGCACCTGACCCTCCATAAGCAAGTCTTCATTGCTCGTATTTGCATCAACAAGTGGGTTGAAGTCTTCCAGATCTTCACCCTCAGGCAGCTTGTGCTTCTCAACGCGCACAGGAGAATCGGGTTCCTCATCCTCAGAGACTGTAACAGGGGGTTCGGGCAATGAAACCAGGTGGCGCATAAGGACATGGATATCCTCAGAGGAACTGGCAGTAGGGCTGGAACCAGAAGTCAAAGGTGCCTTGCCCGCGGCCCTGAGGCTAGGCTTGGCCACAGCCTGGAGCTGGGCTTGACGCACTAAGAAAAGAAAGGTTAGATAGAGAAGAAAGACCTAAGGGAAAAACTTACCACTGCGCCGATGCGTAGCATGCTTGCAGCTGTGCTTGGCTACCTGGCAGGTGAAGCACCCCATACCGGGCATACCTTGGCAAGGGATATTGTGCTTAAGGCACCAGTCACACTTGTCCTTATGTGAGACATGGGCCTTGGGAATGCTCATACATCCTACCATCTAGCAAGCAAGATCAGCAAAAACGACCAAAAGAGAAGGCAGAGGATACTCACGCATTTTGCCTTAGTAAGGACAGGCTCTATGGCCTTAAAGTCCTTATGAATCCCAGAATGCGCAGGGCACTTGGGAGTCTCTGGTCCCTCTTCCTCCTCATCAGCCTCTCCCGCAGCATCTTCACCAGCCTCTTCCTGACCATCATCCATCGCAAAGTCTTCTCCAGCAGCCTCCTTCTCCTTTCCCTTGCCTTTTTCCTTTGACTGCTTCTTCTCTTCTAAATGCGCGCATTCCTCGGCCTGGCGTTTAAAGTACGGATCATTAAATCCATGTATATCGACCCATCCGCTCTTACTCTGGTCTGGTCCTAGGAATCCGTCCTCCCATGTCCTATCCATGTCCACCTATCTCCGCTGATGCATTATTTTCCCAAATGTCATTGCTAAACGAGCTGCAGGTCTTATTACACGACTACTCACATTCCGCAGTGCATGATGTTTTACTACCTATAGACTCATTGCGCGCTCGCTAAACCACACTACAATTCTCACCTACACATTCTGGACACTCACGCACTATGATATAAACGACCACAGTACATACAATGAAGTAGTTTTTTCTTCCCCCGGAATCAGTTCTATAGGAGAGTGATTCTCGCGTTATTTTGTAGACCTTGCGCTATCCATCTATTTTGTTCCTTCCTGACAATCCTGCGCAATTCGACCATTCTGAAGTCCGTACCACTAGGAACTTACCCTTAAGCTCAGCAAGAATACTCGACCTGCAACCAGTAGTTTAGCGCTATTCTTCACTTGCACTATATCCCTTGCGACTGGCCGCTCCATAGAGCACGGTTGATTTTTATTAACAACAGTCAATTTTGCCTGCGCTCCTGGTCGATTCCTTGGTATAGGAATTCAGAGGTATACCTACGGCCGGCATTCAAGTCTCTTAGGCCGATATAGATTTTAACCCCTTCGCTCACTTACTTCCCTCGCGCATAATTGAAGGAAGTGCTTCAATAGCAGTCCTCTCGGGCCGATCAATTAAACTTGCGCCTCTTAAGGATAAGTAGTGCTAGTTGCTAACAGCCTAGTACCTATTACTTCTTCACAACGACTTGAACAGCTACATGTATTGCAGGCTAAGTGAGCTACTGCACCTGGTTTGTCAAGTGAGGGGGTGATAGAGGATAGAGAGGAGGTGGAGGAGAATGAGAACAAAGAGAACCTGGAGGCCATAGAGCTGAACATCGATGTTCCTGAAGTCTTCGCAAATGTCCTGATTGAGGAACAAGCACACATCACCATCCGCAGCAACCACAAGCACAATCCTAACAGTTCCGGATAGGACATGAAGATCCCTCCAGCTACATATGAGGAAGCGATGCTACACACCAATCGAAACGAATGGCTGGCTACCATGAAGAAAGACCTTTGTATCATGAATGAAATGCGCATGTACCAACTCTCCCCTCTCCCAGAAGGACGTAAAGCAATTGGTAATCATTGGGTTCTGGAGTTTAAAGAGGACAACAAGGGTGGTCTGGTTTATCAGGCACATGTTAAGAACCATGCTCAAAGGAGAGAGAGACTGACTCAGAGGGGCTTGGCCTCAGCTTGTACGCTGTGCCCCTTACCCGAGTATGTGCCCTTCATTTCAGAGGAAGTCCGGAGGACTTCCAGAGGCTGGCTACTCTGGTGGAGAGTGCAGGAGGACTTCTGGAGGAGCGTGGGAGAGTTCTGGAGGAATGCAGGAAATGCTCAGGAGAGTTCCTGCTGCAAGGTAATACTTCTACAGGAAAACAGGATGGAAGGATGGGAGGTCTGGAGGACAGGAGGACAGGATGTCTGGAGGTCCGGAGTATGGAGGACAGGAGGTCCGGAGGTATGGAGGATGGAACATCCGAAGGTATGGAGGGCGGAAGGTATGGAGGGCGGAAGGTACAGAGGGTGGAAGGTATGGAGGGTGGAACGTCTGAAGGACAGGATACCCAGAGGTATGAGGGACAGGAGGTCCGGAGGTACAGAGGACAGGAGGTCCAGAGGTCCGGAAGGAATAGGGGCTACATCAGACTTCATCCAATGTAGAAGCAAACGGAGGTAGACTACCCTAAGGTAGAGTCAGAGGGACAGGAAGTGGACCTAAGTCCAGAAAGAGGGTAAGTGCCAGAAAGGCAAGACTCCAGCCTAGGGAAGCAATCCCTAGACTTGGGACAGAGACATAGGGGACAAATCCGAAGGTCCAGAATTCTGGCCTAGGGAATCCATCCCTAGGCCTTATGGAAAAGGACAAACTCAGATGGACTGAAGTCCGGAAGAAGATTGGGCAAGTCTAAGGTGATATTCAGACTGAGGACTCTACTGTAGTTGTACAGGGGTTATATACTAGAGGATATCCAAGAGGATCAGTAAGCAAAGGAGTAAGGCTATGTACAAGCATGCAGAAACACATTGGTAAGTAAGACGGAACATAAGTAAATGAACTCGGAGATGAAACTAGTACAAGGATCAATCAGCAAGACAGAAACAGAGATAACCGAGAACCAGAAAGGTGGAGATGCCTAAATGGGGATAGGCGCAGGATCTCGGACAGAGGGTGGGAATAGGTCCGGAGATAGCACAGTTAATATCCGGAGGTCCAGAGATCTGGGGATCTGGAAGGCAGGGCGGAAACAGGACTGAGATATGTGAGGTGGTGGATGTAGTCCAGAATCTGAGAGGAGGTAAAGTCCAGATGTCTTGCTGGACAGAATGTGCATAGGGTGGACAGGATAGGGGATCCAGGAATGAGTTGGATATGGGGTCTGGAAATAGGTCCGGAAAGTGTGGGAATATGATGGGATCTATGTCTGGCATACAGGATATGACAGCACGTCTCGTCGCACAAGGATTCTCACAGATACCTGGGGTGGACTTTGGTGCTACCTTTGCGCCCATACTGAAAACAGCCTCACTATGCTTCATAGCCACTCTAGCCTGCAAAAACGATTGGGAGCTTCACTCGTTCAACACCATGCATGCATTCCTTTGGGGAGTGCTCAAGGAGGAGATTTACATGCATCAGCCCAAAGGATTTGAGGAAGGGGACTGGAAAGTGCAGGTTTGGCGAATGCTTCACACAATCTACAGATTGAAGCAGTCCATGATGGAGTGGTACAAGCAGGTTTGGGAAATTATGGAGGAGTTGGGCTTCACTCGCTGTGCTGTCGACTATGCAATATTCCTTTTCAACAGTGACACTTCTAGCAGTCATGTGATCTGCATTATTGGCTTTCATGTCGATGATGGCCTAGGGACATCAAATACGCCTGCTTTCCTGGTCTGGGTCAAGCAGAAGATCCACCAATGGTTTGGCATCAAGGACATGGGACCAGTCTCTAAGTTCATCAGCATCCAGTTTGAACGCAATCGCAGCAGCCATGAACTTTGGATGCACCAAGGTGAGTACATCACCTATCTACTCAAAGAATACGACCTCCTTGATTGTAACCCTGTCCGTCTCCCACTCGACTCACATCATCCTTTCAGAAAACCAAGCAACTCATATGACACCTTACCCAACCTCCTAACACTTTATTGCAAGCTCATTGGAGAATTGCTTTACCTCACTGTCTGCACTCATCCCGACATATCATTCACTGTCAACTCACTCACTCAACACAGTGCTAAAGCACTCCCTGCTCATTATGCAGCAGCAAAGCAGCTGCTCCGCTACCTCTCTGGCACTATCAACCTGTGTCTTCATTACAGGGGTGCCAACATAAATGATGGCCTGCATGCGTATTGCGACACTGACTGGGCAGGCTCTCCCATCAATTGTTTATCAATCTCAGGCTACATATGGTTTTATGCCAGGGGAGTCATAGCTCATGTTTCAAAGAAACAAGCGACCCATGCCCTCTCCTCCACCGAAGCTGAGTATATGGCGGTCACTCATGTCATCCAAGAAGGACTTTGGATCAAATCGCTCATCATTGCCCTCCATGTTCACCTTCCTTTCCCCATCCTCATCTATATGGACAACACTGGCGCCATCTCTTTGTCAACTGAGGCTTGCAATCACATTCACTCAAAACATATTGACATACGATATCATTTTATAAGGGAGCACATTAAGAGAGGGACATTCCTACTCAAGTGGCTACCTTCCCACAACAACACCGCAGACATTTTCACAAAGGCCCTTCCTTGCCCTCTCTTTGAAAAGCATTGGCCGGGCCTGCAGTTGGTGTCTCGGTGAGGGGGTGTGTTGGCAATAAGAAGAGAAGTCTGTGTCCACACGTTATGAAACCCGGGGGATTAGCCTCTGGGTAAGCTTTCATCTTCCCTTTTTCCTTTTTGACTCTTATTACCTCTTGGCACCTTCAACACCTTAGGCAGTCCTCACCATTGTTGTTATAGCTGATTGCTTCTCTCTGTCTCAGACTTCTTGACGCCTCATACTTATATCTTTCCTCCTGGACAGTTCACCTCAGTGTTTCTTTCACATTCACTGAGGTATGCCTGTTATCGTTGTTACTCATATTCAGTCTTGCTGACTCATTACCTAGACTTAGTCTGTGTCTAGGTAGTTATCAAATATAGTGTTTCTTTCACATTCACTGAGACTTAGTCTGTGTCTAGCTTGCAGCACCTCCCTGCATTTTTTTTCAGTAGTGATAATTTTGAGAATAGTCCTATCAAATCTATATGATGTAGTTGGGGCCATGGTGTTGCGAGAACAGGCGAGCGAATGATGGGAGAGGGAGCTAGAACACAAAGGTACGCTACATTTTTGGTCAGTAAATGCTGACATACATGTTTCCAAGTACTCACATCTCAGTTTCAACTAGAACTGAGATGTGCGCATCTGATGGGTGCTTGGTTTTATAGGAAGGTAAGTAAGGAACACAAAGGTGAAGTTTTCTGACATGTGTATATTGCAGGGTGCAAGCTGATGTCATTTGGGCGCAGCCTATTGGCCAGTCTGCCTCATGCACTTGGACCTCTCTCTCTCGCTCGTACCTATCATGTCAGATCCTTCAGCTTCCTCACTCTCTTTCTCTTCGGATTGTTCGGACTTCAACACATGGTAGTGACTCGGAAGATAGGAAGCTGACTGACTGCTGAATGCCGAGAATTCACTCCAACCAAAACATCACGTGATCTTGCTACTTGTGGGGCGGCTGATCCTCACGATCCTCACAAGGGCCTGGTCGACAAAGGCAGCCGCTATGAAATTGATTCTGACACCAATAACTTTGAATGGTCATAGAGAATGGACTCGATCCTTTCCAAATGCCAGTGGTGATCTCGCCGAGTGTTCTACTCCAATCATGGAGAAGTTCGTTCTGGACAAACAAAAACAAACAAGTGATTCTTGCTTCCCAATGTCCTTGCTGAGGCCAGGGTACACCAGATGTTATCCCGGTTCTGGGATGCTTTCTCGCGAGCATCAACTGCTTATAAGCTCCGTCATCGATCTCTTGATTCCCACCCTCGTCGCATCCACCCAACGCGATATCAATTAATGTCGCGAACCCTTTCTACGCCGCCACCGCACCCTCTTACTCCACAATGTCACTATCAGCTCCTCTCAAGCTACGACACATCAAACTTCGCAGACATCAAGTTGCTTCCCTATTAACATGCCTGTGGAGCAGAAGCGAAGACACGGTTAGACCGACCCTCTTGTTTTTTGCGTTGGAGAGGATAAAGTGGATGACGGAAATTGTCAATATGCACCACCCAATAACTACGATTTGCGACCAAGGACTCCGGGCCTGCGTGTGTTAACTGTATTATGAAAGCCCTCTCAACAGCTTCGTGAGTCGCAGTCTACTTCTCTTAGCTTCGTGTAATACCACGCATGTATCACGAGTTCAATGCAGACTTACAAAACTCAATTGTAGTCGTTAGACTAGATCTTCCTGTTGACTCTCCAGAAACCCACTATCGAAGAGCTCTTTGACGAAGACACCCGTTGTGATACCTTGATGCACTTGCGTCCAATATCACCCTCAATTCAATGTCATCTATCGTGCCGGAACATGTGAGCTCCTACTCTTCGTATCGCCCCACTTTCGTCCCCCGTTCGCTTGCTCTTGCCCTATGCCTTGTTGCCTCCAGCTGTTTTTTCATACCTCACAGTTCACAGTATCCTTACACGCATCGTTTTCATGGTGCTCCTGTTCCCATCGCCTCCGTCGTGGGTATCGCGATTACATGCTGCACCATGGAGTGAACACTTGCAATAAACTACATATTTGGTTCCACCCTATTTTTAACCCACTTTGAATGTACTCGGTGCAGTGGGAACTCAAACGATCACAAATGACCGCAGCGATGATGTCTTCTGTTTAGCTTCTCAGTCCGATATGAGGAAGCACCGATGCTATATACTTCGACACAATCTACGGCGCACACACAACCACATCTCTGATGGGATCGGCATGACTTGTCCGTCGTTACGTGCTCTCACAAACTAGCACTAACATCATGAATGCCATACGGTCAGCTTGAGTCGTTCGCTTGGACAACCCTAAACTGGAACTAGGTGCTGGATATAGAATTGAATACAAAGTATGATCCACTGTACACTCGGTCACATCTAAATCGTATCTGAAATCTCCATAATGGATGCATTGCTGCGGTCATCCTCGGTACTAAGCTCTACAAGTGCAGATTTTGGTAAGTACGAGGAACAGAAAGGGCTGTGAAGAGACTCACTCCTCTCGGCACCTTTGCCAGTGTTGTCCATGTGCCATGCGGCTTAAATCAAGCTCGGGACCTCCTCTGGGTATCACTAATAAAGTACCAGGGCTATAAAATGGGTTTCGAGAAGCGGGTGGTACCCAAAATAACAGCCGATGTTTAGGTCCTACCATCCATCCACTGTCACGATTCAGGCAAAAGGGGGTCGAACTGCGGTCGTCATGGGATGCTCCCTCCGTTAACTCAGAAGGGTTGCGCAGCGCATGGATGGAGTTGGATGAGAAGGAAATGAGGTGATTGTTCCAAGTGTTCAATGACATGGTAGTTGTGGCCTCGATGGTGCGATGTTCATCTGAGAATGCTGAAGGATCCAAGTCTGACACGGCACACTGTTGCGACGGCAGGCTCATCACTACATCCCACAACCGAACAGTGTGATCCCTTGAACCAGTGACGATGCGAGTGCCGTCCGGCGAGAACGAGACCGACCAAACTGAATCAGCGTGCCCCTGCAAGGGCTCCCCGACTGGCTTCCCCGTCCCTGCATCCCACAGCCGAATGGTCCTATCCCAAGAACCAGTGACAATGCGAGTGCCGTCCGGTGAGAATGAAACCGACGAAACTGAATCAGTGTGCCCCCGCAAAGGCTCCCCGATTGGCTCCCCCGTCCCTGCATCCCACAGCCGAACAGTCTCATCCTCCGAACCACTGACGACGCGAGTGCCGTCCGGCGAGAATGAGACAGACCAAACTGAATCAGTGTGCCCCCGCAAAGGCTCCCCGACTGGCTCCCCCGTCCCTGCATTCCACAGCCGGACAGTCTTATCCTCTGAACCAGTGACAATGCGAGTGCCGTCCGGCGAGAACAAGACCGAGTTAACCCAATGAGTGTGCCCCCGCAAAGGCTTACCGACTGGCTCCCCCGTCCCTGCATCCCACAGCCGAACAGTCCTATCCCAAGAACCAGTGACGATGCGAGTGCCGTCCGGCGAAAATGAGACTGATGAAACTGAATCAGTGTGCCCCCGCAAAGGCTCCCCGACTGGCTCCCCCGTTCTTGCATCCCACAGCTGAACAGTGTTGTCTTCCGAACCAGTGATGATGCGAGTGCCGTCCGGCGAGAATGAGACTGACAAAACCGAATCAGTGTGCCCTCGCAAGGGCTCACCGACTGGCTCCCCTGTCCCTGAATCCCACAGCCGAACAGTCTTATCCTCCGAACCAGTGACGATGCGTGTGCCTTCCGGCGAGAACGAGACTGATGAAACTGAAGAAGTGTGCCCCCGCAAGGGCTCCCTGACTGGCTTCCCTGTCCTTGCATTCCACAGCCGAACAGTCCTATCCGAAGAACCAGTGACGACGCGTGTGCCGTCTGGCGAAAACGAGACTGAGTAAACTGAAGAAGTGTGCCCCTGCAAAGGCTCCCCGACTGGCTCCCCGGTCCATGCATCCCACAGTCGAACAGTCTTATCCCAAGATCCAGTGACGATACATGTACCATCTGGCGAGAATGAGACCGACCAAACTGAATCAGTGTGCCCCCGCAAGGGCTCACCTACTGGCTCCCCTGTCCCTGCATCCCACAGTCGAACAGTCTCATCATCCGAACCAGTGACGATGCGAGTGCCGTCCGGCGAGAACGAGACTGAGTAAACTGAAGAAGTGTGCCCCCGCAAGGGCTCCCTGACTGGCTCCCCTGTCCCTGCATCCCACAGTCGAACAGTTTTATCCCTTGAACCAGAGACGATGCGAGTGCCGTCCAGCGAGAACGAGACTGAGTAAACTGAAGAAGTGTGCCCCCGCAAGGGCTCCCCGACTGGCTCCCCTGTCCCTGCATCCCACAGTCGAACAGTCTTATCCTCCGAACCAGTGACGATGCGAGTGCCGTCCGACGAGAACGAGACCGAGTTAACCCAATGAGTGTGCCCCCGCAAAGGCTTACCGACTGGCTCCCCCGTCCCTGCATCCCACAGCCGAACAGTCCTATCCCAAGAACCAGTGGCGATGCGAGTGCCGTCCGGCGAGAACAAGACCGACGAAACTGAATCAGTGTGCCCCTGCAAAGGCTCCCCGACTGGCTCCCCTGTCCCTGCATCCCACAGCCGAACAGTCTTATCCCTTGAACCAGTAACGATGCGAGTGCCGTCTGGCGAGAACGAGACAGACAAAACCGAAGAAGTATGCCCCCTAAGCACGGTCTGAACGGCCGGCCAGTTTATATCACGTCCAGATGCCACACGAAGAGTATTCGGAAACCATGCAGAAAACTTTCTCGATAGCGGAGAGTTGGCAGGCAGGAAAGGGAGTGCTGATACATACAGATGTGGCGTGCTGTGTGAAATGATGCTGCCGAAGACTTGAATGAACCTCTGTACATCCATTGCAGTGGACGAAACATCTTTGAATTCGGAATCACCCTGTGGTTGCGCATGAGCGCTTTATCTGACACCTGGTAATAGTATGCTCACATTCAACCACTGGGCAACGAGCGGAAGGGCAGAAACTGCGCCGCTGAGGGCATCGATTAGGGCGAGTAACTCCACCCAGAAGAACAGCCGCTCATGGTTGAAGAACAATTTCACTTCTTGCGCGAGCTCCTTGTCGAAGGCTGTGGTTCGTACGTGCGACGTCCAAAATCGAGAGGAATATGACAGATGTGGGGCGATGCATTTTTGAACTCGGCCTTGCAGCCCAGGATCTTCGCTATTAGGCAAATATGACGACTTCAAATCACAGATATTGAAGCGAAGACCGTCTTTGACGTCTTTCATCGCTCCAAGTGACGCAAATGCAAGGTCGCGTTGCGCCTTTGACAGGTCGATGAAAAACTCTTTACTGGACTGTTCGTCCGTCAAGAAATCACGGAAGGATGCGTGCAGGGGTCGAATTGGGGAATCTGGGTTAGTGGTGCCGCTGAGGAGGGAGCCCATGCTTTTTACCACAAGCTCCACTTCACATTTGTCCTCTTGCGTTGGAAAATGGCGCCTCATAGCTTTCAGGGTAGCTAAAAGAAGGGGTTCAGCTGTGGCTAGTATTTGTCCCATCACTGAGCGAAAACTCGTTAGCTTCGTCGAACGCAGTGTTGGCGGATCCGAAGATGTAGTATCCCTGGGAATGATATTTGTCAAAATGAGGTCATACATGTTGTGCAACAGCTTGCTTCTCTCAGCAGGATTGCGTGACACCACAGCCTCATAGTAAGCCTTTGGAGATACGAAATCGGACTGTTTGATGTATCCACAGGCGAGACGCGCCCACTCGAAAAGTCCATCAGCTTTCTCAGCGAGAACTGCGAACTCCCTATCCTGGAAATCTAGCTCTTCCAACTCCTTGGATATGTAAGCACGGATGTCGCGCTCTGCAAACTGTCGTGGAATATCATCCATCGACATCTGTCGAATATGCTGAACACCACAAAACTTGTCTTTGATGTCAGGAAGTGGGCGAGAGGTAACGATGAAGCGGAGGTTGCTAGGAAGGTCTGTGATTTTGGGAACAGCGGGTTTTTGATATTTCCCAGCTAGAATGCTGAGGAGGTCTTTCCGTGTCTCTACTCCACCGCTCTCGTCCAGTGCATCGACGACGAACACGATGGGTTTCCCACTTGACCCAGATAACTTCTTCAGTGGTTCAATAAGAAGCTTCTGCCACTGCTGGATGATATCCGGCGTCTTCTTGAGCGAATTTGCGACCCGAACTGCATCTGCCAATGCCCGCTTCATCTCCGGATCACGATCAGCCAGGTCACACGCGATCGTGGAAAAGATCTTTTCATGACGATGATCTGCTTCTCGCTGGCGGTCAAAACAGTAACACGAACCAAGCCCTCCCACATCGTTGACCGATTTAGCAATGGTGTGGGCGATGGCCGATTTGCCCCCGCCTGCAGGGCCAGATAGCCACAGCACGCGTGGAACGTCGTCCCCAGTGCTGTTGACCCATTTCATGATGTCGGAAAGGATTTCCGTGCGCGTCCCTGGGAGGCATTCTTTTCTGGTATCTAGTCCCGCGCCATCTGCATAATTCATGCCGCTAAAGTTCAATGTTTCTTCTGAAAAGGTATGAATATATGTCATATCACAAGGGCGTCCGAACCCTTACCCATATGGTGAATGTGTACGACTACGTCGCGAGCAACCTGGTCCCGGAAGTTTTGCATGAGTGTATCGAACACGTCATTGTACTTTTGGATTGTATCATCCGTTTCCGAGGCGACGTTCTTTCCAAGTCTCTTCCCTGTAATGGTGGTAGAAGCTCGAGATGGTACAGAGGGCAATAGCTTATAACACTCACAATAATTCTTGGTCTCCGAATAATTTGTGATAAATTGAGCACATTCACGGGTCTGCTGAGAAATGTTGCCAAGGACAATGCGCATCGACGAAATTCTGCCAAGCATCTCGTCTTGTGTTATGAGGCTGTAAACTTCATGTATCTTCTTGAGAAGTTCGCATATCGCTTTGTCGCGATGCACCTGCGCTAGAATAGTCTGCACAAATGATTGCTGAACAACGCTGTGAGATAGGGAGAGAAAGTGAAAACATACTTTGGCTGCACCAGACAACACACCCAGTGCCATCTTTGCATACGGATGTACCTGTGGAACTAAATTAGTTTGGTTCCGATCAAGAGCCTCGAGGGTCTGCATACATTCGCAATCTCTCCGATAATCGCAGCGAATATCTCAAGGGGTTTGACATATGTGTCATAGAAAGTGTCAACAGCATTGAGATCCTCTTGTGCGTCTTGAACAAAAGAAGCTATGGCTGTCACAGGTCCCGGAAGTGAATGCGTGTGCTCATCAGCCTCTCCAGCATTCTGAAGTGCCGATTTGGTATCAGCCACTTCCAGAGCCGGCTGAACCTGGGCGACCACCAGAATTTAGATGGCACCGAGATTGGAGGGCAAATATGAGAACCTACCGAGGTTGATGAAGCACTGACATTCGGGGGAACAGGGCTGCGTGAATCCACTCGTGGAGTTACCGAGATCTTGAACTTCCCCAGAAACCGACCGACTTTGCCACGGGGTCGGTTCTAGACGAAGGATGCATCAATGGAGTGAGGTGAACTAAGTGATCCTCGTACCGTTGAAGCCGTTGCTTCGGTGTCTTGAGTCGAATTATTCGATGAATTGCCTTTGCTTTTGCCTTTATCTTTGGGCATTGTGAGGCGAAGTTAGTTGGTTAGAAGGGCCCTACTGGAACCATTCATCAGCAAACTGGTGAGACTCAGATATTCCCAGATTTGTACCTGTTGGCCATACTTTTATTAATACTAGCTTCACACCCGTTGTGCCTTCGGCACAGGAAGCAAACGGAGCGCTTCGCGCTCCTTTTTGGCTTCCTGGCCTTGGCTGTATCCTAGCATGTGCAATTATTTATTGACATGTGCTGCACTCGAACGGGCAACAGTATCAAGTCGGAGCTCGAAAACCCGTGACTGGGCCACGCGAGAAAGCCACGCGAGATTCCCAAAAAGAGGTTTAAGCGAGCTAAGCGTTCTTAAGCGTTCTTAAGCGAATCTAAGCATCCCTAAGCACATCTAAGCACGTCTAAGCGCATCTAAGCGCTCCTAAGCGCTCCTAAGCGTTCCTAAGCGCATCTAAGCGTATCTATGCGAAAGCCACGCAAGCTGGCGAGACGATTCCCACCCGTCGCATCCTACTTTATAGATTAGTACAAGCGATCAGGTGAGAGAATCTAATCGTCCAATAATCTAATCTTGGCTCCAGATCCTAGGCAGGCGGAGATTGAAATCGGAGGCAAAAAACATACACCAAAACGCACGCAGCAGACCTGCCTAGGATCTGGTGCATTTCGTAGAGAAGGGGGTAGATCGTAGCCAGCCCAGAGTAGTTACTGTACTGGTACTTTACTTACCACCTCAATGGATGACTTCAAACATCTTTTCTATCCTGAGTTGGAGTCGTTGGAAGATAAGGATGATTGCAAAAACACTTGCACCTGCCCTGGATGTCTCTTGTTACACAAACCTAGTGATAATGAGGCTACAATGTCTGATGAAGAACCTGAGCCACAGGCTCCCATACAACTAGAGCAAACTAGACAGAAAAAGTTGGTGCTCGAAGTACAATCCCTTGCGCCCAAAGTGCTCAAGATTCTCGACACAATCTCGGAGCAGGGCATGACACTGTCCCTCTTCCTTGATGCTCTCAGCTGGGGGGATGAAAGTTGTCATTCCAATGACAGAATCCGGTTTGCATGAACTGGCTTGATGTTGAGCAAGGAACTACCAGGAATCCTTGAGTGCTGGTACCATCCACCAAGAAACCAACACAAAGGCCGAAGACCTGTGGGTGCCTGTCAGAACCTGCAAAAATTCACCATTAAATGCATGGCAGACTTACTGGAGTACGAGATAGAGCATATTGCCCCACTCTTCACATCACCACCTGACAAGCTCTCTCAAGCACATCTGACAAGTTTCAATTTCAAAGACTTCATCAAAAAAGTCTCCGCTGGTGCACCAGTGCTGTGGGATGTACTTGAACATCTCGTGTTCAGTGCAAAACAGCAAGCACATAACACACACAAGAGGCCAGCAATGGTGCTCCTCTTTAATACTCTGAAATGCAAAGACATTAATATGTTTTACAGGTAATTTTGCACTTAATATTGCAGGCGCAATATACACGATCACATCGTTGGGGACGTGTGACAAAGCTGTGGGCAATCTACTTGAAAGCATGTGGGTTATCAGCGCATGCCTTCGATGCCCTTCACAGACTTGGCATTGTAATGAGCCATAAATGGGCAGCCAATGTGTATGGTTCATTGTCGAGCCGTGCTATGGAGGAGGTCAGGGAAGATATTCAGCGCTTGCCGTGGGTAATCTCACACGACAATGTCAACATACCGATGCGTGTGTTTTCCCAGCGCTTGCACAATAAGAGCCACTTGAATTGGTAAATCAACAAACGCGATGACGAGCGCGTTTCATAGCACACGTGATACGACATACCCCCTTCTATACGAAATGCACCAGACGTTCTAGGGCACACTCACACACACAAATCGAACATGTTTTTTGCCTCCGACTTGAAACTCCGCATATGTGGCTGTGCTACATTCTCATGTGCCCTAGAACGTTGGGA
Organism: Suillus subaureus; assembly: GCF_016647635.1. NCBI lineage: Eukaryota > Fungi > Basidiomycota > Agaricomycetes > Boletales > Suillaceae > Suillus > Suillus subaureus. The sequence continues at coordinate 1,367 of NW_024538603.1, read as the reverse complement.
ACGAGACTACGGGTGTCCATGTGAGTAAATGATTGAAGTTGTACACAAAGTGAGATTTGTAATTATCCCCCATGTCTACGACACATTCCCTCGTGTCTGATTTGTAAATTTTGAGATTGCTGGTTGTCGCGATGGCAAGAAGTTTGCCAGATGGCGAATATCGAACGCAGTTGACCCAAGTACTGGATTCGATTGGATTTCCCTCCATCTCCCATGTTGCCGTGCTCCAGAACTTCGACATCCAGTCCATGGAACCACTAGCCAGTACTGTCCCATCAGGGGAGAAGTCCAGCGAGAAGGTCGTATAGGAGTCGGCCATCGTTACTTGGATGAGATACTCCGCAGTTTCTCCATGCCAGATGATTTCTCCCTTATCACCACCGCTTGCTATCAATTGCCCATCTCGTGATACCGCTAATGCCCGCACTTCATGGTGATTCCCCTCCATCTTATTCAACATAACGCCTGCCTTCAAGTCCCACAGACAGAGCATCCTGTCGTACGAGTCGGTGACCATTCGTTGTCCTTCGGGGAACACTACGACTGCGGCTATGATGTTTTCATGATGTTTACTAAATTCTCGATTGGGAACGAGATGCGACATTTTGCTGGGGGTTGATGGTGTCGAACGTGGAGGTGGACTGGGCGGTCTGGATCTAAGCTGTAGAGTTGTAGGTAAGTATTGTCATGTTCCAAAAGACGCCCATGACATGTCAGTGGCAGTCACACGAGACTGCGCATCCACGCCTCCATCAAAGCTGCAGAAAGAATCCTCTATATCAGTATCATTCTTCCTCGGCGGTATAACCTTCCTATTTTCAGCTCACAGGTTCAACTTCGAACTTCCACAGCTTCTAACATCATGCACGCCTCCGCCTCCCCTCGCATAGTTGATGCTCCCTGGCTCCAATCTGGCTGATAGCCCTCAAGACCTATTGAATGTCATCAATGTCGCGAATGCCATCTATCCTTGACGGTCGCATGTATAATAACTTGTGTGTCATTTAGTAATACCGCTGCTGTCACTGAATGAAGTGAAGGTGGAATCTTTCTCTTTTGTCATGTGCACGGGCCTCTACTTCGTGTTGCGTCAGTTTAAAGCCGAGAAGAATGTCGAAAGTTTTACCACAAGCCATCAATGCATGCGTTGACAAACCCTCAGCGCTATAGCGTCTGCTTTCCACTCTGTCTAATCGATGACTAAATGCCGTTCACCTAACAGCAGTCGGACTCGTAAATGATTTGAATAACAGTTGCCAGCGATGCTTATGGTGGATGTTTGATGGCGGTCCGATTTGCCGTCATGCCGCATATAAGTCGGTCCTTAGTCCACTTGTAGTCCACTGTATTTATCCTAGACTCTGATC